>NW_008665436.1:90240-154159 GCF_000695815.1 Acanthisitta chloris | reverse complement strand
TTCAGCAGGTATGAGCACTGATTTTGTTTCAGAGCAGTGTCTAATACTGGACTAATTATTTGTAAGCAAAGCAAATATGGACCTTTAGGGCCTACTTACTGTAGCCAGAACAGTTGGAACAGCCTCTATTTCCAGACAAACCTAAATGAAAAACTGTGCTGATATAAAACATGAATCCATTCCAAACAGTGTTGCATCTCTTACACATCAGAACTTGGGAGTATCTTAAAGTAAGCACTGGGTTTCTACTAGGTAACTGATACTTGATCTTGGCTAGAATCCACTTATATGGGCTGAAACTGAGAAGCATTTCCATATTCTGGCTCATGATTTCTTCCAATAAGCTCAGCCTTTAGAACTCTTGAAAGTGTGGAGGGAAAAAAATAAAAAAGAAAAAAGAGATTTCTGAGGGATAAAACCAAAATAAACAACACAATGTGCACACAAAAGGGGTTGTCATTATTGATTCTGGAGCCATTATGGTGGTGACTCAGTATCCTAGTGGATGGCATACAGTGAAGGAATGGATGAAGAAATGTACAACAATTTATTGTTTCCCAATGTTATTTTAATGTCTTTGTGGATCACAACATAAAAAGGAGAATGAGCTGGGGATGGGGGGCAACTGCTGCTAAGACAGCAATGCAGTCCTGCATGGAGGAAAGTGACTGGACAGTACAGATAACACAACGCCATGCACTCAAGCACAGCCATGCTCTGTATAGCACTTTTGCCATAAATACAGCTGCAAACACCACACAACAAGAAGGAATTCCCCATTGTCTCTTTCGGAACACCTCCATTACAGGCTATGAAATCCTGAATTCCTGGGAGGCTTTGTTGCTGGATGCACTTTTTCCTTTTTCCTAAAATAAAGCAGCTTGGGTTCACAGTGATCATGTAAATGAGCAAGAGGCAATTGCAAAAGGTGAAAATGTTTTTCCTTCTTACTGGAGTCTAATAAGACTCCACATCAATAAGTTTAAAAAAAATTTTTTTTTTACAAAAAAGACGTGTTCTGATTATTATACGATATACAATAGTGATATATAAATAGTGATATTGAAATAGTGAAAAGTAATGACTTTTTTTTAACACAGACTTGAATGGAAGTTTACACTAACACTGAGAGCTTAAATGCTCATTCAAATTTGTCTTCTTTCTTACATGAGCATTGCGATGTCATTTTGACCTAACTGCTTGGAAAATAGGTACAAATATTCTTCAGTATGGAATTTTAAATCTTTATAAGATTCATGAGTAATATCAGGCATCATGGCAAAGGATTTTAAGGTTGAGTTTGCAGTGGAGCACAGGTTTGCACAGCTGGCTATAGACTGTTGGGTCGATGTATATCAGGCCAGCACAAATACTTTTAGGGTTTAGTTGTATCTTTGGCTCTGCTTGCAAGGAAAAACAATATGTCATGATGTTAACAGCAGTACCTGATAAGGAGCTTAACGTGAGGAAGCAAAAGATTAGGAGACAGTATGCCAAAGCAATGTGTTGAATCATTAATTTTTATTCAGTAGGATCATTCAGACCAGTGTTTTTCTCTGGTCTTTTAGGGTTGTTGCAATGTAAGATATAGGGATCTTCCTTTATTCTTAAAACAAATTAAAATAGCAATGCTAAGGCTTTAAAAATCTGCCTGCATCTTTCATCTCTCCTTGTACTCCCTTCCTCATTTTAAATGACAGGCATGAGATTAGTGGTTTATGCAGCATGTCCAGAAGATTAAAGTTTCCAGGTGAGCTTAGAGAGATGTTTCATTTGAAGAGACACAAGAATTTCTCATTGCACTGGGTAGAAAGAAAAAATGAAAAAAAAGTGGAAAAAAAAGAATATAACAGTTCTAAAAGCTACAGATACTGTGATTTAAGATGGGGCCTTTAGCAACAACACTAGATAAGGATTTCAGATATGACTTTTCTGAAACTAAAGAGAATTGGCTTCAGCATGAACTAATTTTAACTCCAGGTTCAGGAATTCAATATTCTTTAGTGTTCCTTTTCAACCTTCTGTTTTCAGAAACTGCGTGGTAAAGATGATTTGAAAACTAACAAAAATTGTTACAGTTGAAAATGCGTACTTCTATTGTAAATATTTTCACACATAAGTATGTACATACAAATGTATGAAGGAAAAGGAAAGTGCAGGATCCATGAGTAGAGATTTTCAATCTGGGTGCAAATTGTAATCTAAGAGCATGGGGGTTGTGCCTGTTTTAACTTCATGACAAAATTGCAGAAGAAACATTATGGCTTCCAATAAGACTCAATGCAAATTAAGGATTCTAGACTCCTTACAGAAATCTGATATAAGCCCAAAAAGCCTTTGAGGAAGCGAATGTCCAATTTGTCTTTTCTAACTCTATATATTTCTTATCCCAACTGCAGTAGAGTTTAGTTTCCAAAGCACTTTCAGAAACATTTGTGTTGTGTGTTCATGTGCAGCTTGCTCAAAATAATCACATTAGGAAGAAATAAATTGGAAGTCTCACGCTCCCACAAATTTCTGAGGAAAAGAATTAACTCAGAGTGGAGGAGTTCTTGGTTCCTATGATTTCTGAGCCCAAATGACATATTTTCTTTGTGGGTAATAGGGATCAATTACTTGTATGGTAAAGCTAATGTTAATCAGAAGCAAAGAAGAAAGTGAATCCAGTTAACATAAGGGAGTGGTGAATGCCCAAGGACAGCTTCACTAGCACTGTGTATTAATATGCATGGCAATTTATGCTTTCACTGAAATATGTCATACGGTCCTTTTGGTAATACTATAATATTGAGACTCAATTTAATGAGTTTCAGAATAATCACTTTCTTTTGTAATATGATTTTAAGTAACCAATTATAATTTTTCTGTCATTGATTCATTTTATATGTAAATCTATGCCATTGATAATATGTAGTATATCTTAAACCACTTGTGAGAGAGCCTCTGAAGAAGCATGTAAAGTATACCTGCTTGCAAGAACAAGAATAAACCTAACAAAGCAAACTGCAGAAGTCAAATGAATTGCAGGGAGAAGGATGATGTTTTTTGTTTACAGAAAGGGTTTCTGACATGACTTCTATGATTTTGTTTATTACTGATGAATAAAATGTTTAGAGGTTGAAAAAGAGTTTGAGGGGATGAAGAGTGGGAGGATTATAAGGCCAAAACAGAGTTCACTTTTTGTAGAGAAACATATTTTTTCATTAAAAAAATCCACCAAGTGATATATCAGCAAGGAGTAATTGGACATATATGTCTTCAGCAAGATTGTAGTGATTTCTGGTTCCAGCTAGTATGAGTTAAGTACTAAAGAAATAAGTATGGAAGGAAAGATAAAACATCATGCTTTGGGACTTAAAGTAAGCCTAAACTACTAAACATTTTAGGATGAGAATCACACTGAGATGATAAGAGAATGGCTGGAAAATAATCTTGTTTCTAACTAGTTTGAGGTTCTTGCGTCTCCTTCCAAAGCATCTGGGGCAACTGGAGGCAGAAACTACAGTATATAAACTACCAGTATCTCTCTATTCCTATCAGCTCTTTGTATATTTTCCTTGCAGAAATGCCAGAGATATGAATAAAACAATACTGCATTTCATTCATTTTGAAATTAGTCAGTATTTCAAATTATTAAATGTCGTGCTTTTGCAATAGTTTTCTATGCTTTGCCGTTTGGTTGTCAAATTGAATCCATTGGGCAAATTCATGCACTGACAGTGAGAGACAGAACATGGTTAGTACCAAAGCACTGGTGATACAGAAATATTGGATTTGGCATAACATTTATTTCTATATCACCTCCACAATAGCATCTCTTTCCATGTGCCAGATTTCAATGGAATTATCCCAATTTCTACCATTTTAACAAAAATGGTAGGCTTTAGGTTAATGTAAGGGCATTTTTCTTTATATCACTTGTATGTTATTTTATGATGCTAAAGCTATAATAGTATTAAGGGAATATTTATAGTTTCTACATGATAACATATGAGCTACTTCTGTGGATGTTCATGATATGATTACAGTGCCTGTGTTACAAAGACAAAACTTCTCAGAACCCTAATATGGAATATATTGGATATAAGGAAATTTTTTTTTTTTCCAGTGAGGGTGGTGAGTCACTGCACAGGTTGTCCAGAGAAGCTGTGGATGTCCAACCCCTGGAAATGTTAAAAGCAAGGCTGGACAGGAGTTTGAGCAACATGATTGAGTCAAAGATGTTCTTTCCCATGGCAAGGGATTTGGACTACATGACGTTTAAAGATCCCTTCCAAAACACACTGTTCTATAATTCTATGAGTCTGTAGTTTGGGGCACAAGTTTTCATAAAGTTGGCACTGAAAAAAATTACTGTATCTCAAAGGAAATGCTGGAAGACTTGTGCTATACAATTCCAAAGTGAATCTGGAGCTTGAAAAGATCCTCCTCTATCAAGCCACTAATCCAGATAAACCTGGAACATGAAGATCATGGGCAGAAAGAGGGTATATAGAAAGTAGAATTGAACACCTGGAAGTAGTTGAGAATAGTTGTTTTGGGGCAGTGGTCTTATTGTAGTGAGGTGTGACCAAGATGAAAGCTTAGATCATCTGGGAAGACAAGAACAGTGAAGATTAGAAGAAAAAATTTCAGGTCAAAGAATGAGGATAAAATCAGATATATTTTTGAGAGGAATATTATTGGAAAGTAGTGGAAGTGCATTTGGGGCTGCAGAGGTCCATTTCTGTCTCTGCCGCCAGCTCCCTGTGATCCGTGAATGTCATTGTTCAAGACTCGGTGAAATCCACAGCATGATTCCTCTATGATCTGTTGTCAGCCCGGATGAAAGCCTCTAGCCTGTGGGAATACCCTCAAGGCCAGATCTACCCTTAAAAGTTTTGGCAGCAAAGTTCAGAGTGTCAAATATACCTAACCCTCAGTGATGACTGTTATGCCAACAAACCCCAGGGGCAGAAGCACATACAGTAGCCAGGCTTTTAGAGTGACACACTGCCCTCATACCTAACAGCACCTTGAAGGTGTCCATCCATATTTTCTGCCCCAAACCATCATCCACTGCCTCTCCCCCTGCACTTGGGGCTGCTGAGACAAACCAGGACAAGCCCCAGGGCAGCTGCAACATACAAAATAGACTGTGCATTGCAAAACATTCCTGTGGAAGCTTCTGACACCCAGAGAACCTTGGCTACATTCTCTTTTCAGAATTATGAGGAAATACCCTTCAAATGTAAGCAAATTTTGTTGGCGTATCCAAGAAATATGGTTAACAAACGCAGACAAAATAATGTTGGTAAGTTTTTGCAAAACTTTATTATTGTGATGGTTATTTTAGGAGAAAAAAAATTTTCTTTGCGTTTGAAATAATAAAGTTGACCATCTGCAGCAAAAGTAGTGAGAAAGACAAAAGGACTGGGGCAATGGGGATTGTGAACTCCTTCATACACTACTGATTTCAATTGCCATGAAAAGCTATTGCTAGGAGCAAGAAGCTAACATTAGTAGGAGTTAGATAAAAGGCCTTGGGACATAGAAAGCAGCAAAGTATTAGAAGAGAGAGTGAGAGAGAAAAAAATGTAGTTTGAGGATGAGTTGAAAATTACTGAGGTTCAGGGCATGTTCCCTAGAATAAATCATACTGAAATCTGAAAGGGGTAGATGAGGGAATTTCATACTCTATCCCCACTACACAGTTTAATGTTGGTGCTTGGGGCTAATTGCAATGCTGAGAAACTCAGACATCTAGTCAACATGAAGCTTTGTCTGAGTCTCATGGTAATAACTATTTTTTGTTATCAGAGAAAAGCAGTTGAGAGTTTGTTGGCTGCTGCCTTGTAATGACTGTGCTTGATCTGAAAGAAGACAGATGCTCTATTTTCTATTTGTAAGCAGCATCTTTACTGTGATCAAGAGAAAGCAGAGGTGATCCTTGAATACCTCACCATTTGAAAAAACAAAACAAAACAAGCTGTAACTCAAGGATCAGTTCTGTTTCCCATTAATAGCAACAATGAGAAGGTAGAGAGCAAGCAGGGGTTGGGATCATATGTGAGTCCCTGCTTGAACTTTTTTTTTTGGCTGACAAAACCTACATTGAAACAGTTTCTTTTTTTCCTGAAGGTAGCAGAAAGTTCCTGAGGTACTTTTCCATTGTTTTCTTATATCCTCATGGCAATGTTAATCTTGTGCACATGCAGAATTGGCTAGTCCATATGTTAAACAAGTACTTGGTGCTTAGAAATCTTGTTTTCTGGGTTGGAAAAGGTAGCTGAAAACTTGATTAAATTAAAAGAATCTTCTTACAAGAAGACTATACTTGCATGCATCTGTAGTTTGGCTCTGGTGTGGTAAAATGCTCATGTGACAGCCAGCTTCATGGGGGCCATGGCACAAACCAGACTAGGGGTTTCCATAGTTAACACCCAAACTCCCACTGTTCTTGCAGAGATGGTCCTCAGGTAAGTGGCTATGGCCATATAGTCCCCTTGTAGCTGAATTTGAATCTCTTGCATCCTCAAAAAAGCAGTGTGGAACTTCCTGTAGGGCCCAATGCTGAGAAGATGGAGTGGGCAGGATTGCCAGCAAGAAGCCTTCCTCTCTTCCCATAGGAATTCATTCTTAAGACATGCCCTTTTCTCTGTGGAGCCCTTTCCCCTGCAGCCCAGAGTCCCAGTCTTCTGCCAGCATGACTCCTGTCACATCACAGCAGTTGATCTGCAGGGATTCAAGCACCAGCAGAGAAGCAGTTTGTAAGGTCTTGGCCACAGATTATGCAATCACAGTGGAGTCCATGGGCAGTCCCCCAGAGGTTACAAATAAGTGTTCTCCCATTTCCTAGGCAGAAGCAATGCCTGTCTCTGGGCATGGACATGGACCACTGCTGGTTGCACACCCAATGGGACCAGGAAGTTCTGCCACTGACTGCATTGTTACCTGGGGCGGGAGGTGCAGGGATGGCAGCAAGCAGACAAAATACAAGGCAGACTAATGCTTCATCTCAACTATAAAGTACATTGGGATCCATTCTGCAGCTAAAAGAGAGGCTGCTCTCTCCAGGACCTTGAAGGAATGGTTTGTGATGGACGTAGAGACAGGACAGGATTTCCCCTTTTAGCTGTCGCCTGTCCTCACACCAACCCAGTTCCCTGGGGAACAGAAAAACTTTCCTGCAAGACAATGCCTGACACTTCTGTTACTGAATAGTGTTAAGAATGATCGCTTATATAATCTTATAGCCTCATTTCATTTTAGCAGTATTTAATGAAAGAAGAAATGGTTGAACAAAGCAATTGCATATCCTATTCAACAAGCAGCTCTTTCTGCATGGAGCATTAACAATAGCTGTCATCTTCGTACAAAAAAAGGCTTCCAATTACTTCAATACTAAGAGAAAATCCAAATGCAGCTGAGAGCCCCACAAGCAAATTATTTTTAATACCATTATGGAAAAGGAAAATGTATGACCCAGACCTTCATATAATATTTTACTAGCCTTTAAAATTAATTGAGTTTGTATTCAATTTTCTGGGAAGCTTTGCCTTTACAACTGTGCAATTTGGGCACAGAATGGAACAGAACTGAGAGCTGTCCTTTCCTCTCTGTTTTTTTCCCATGGTAGAGATGGGGAAAGGGAAGGAGATGACATGTAATCAATGCAACATATAAAGAAAAAAGGAATTCTATGATGTAAAAAGTATCTTATGACTTCATTAAAATTCCTTTAGCAAGCACCAGGGAGATTTATAAGACTAGTAGATGGAAGAACATAAAGGAAAGATAGATTAGCTTTAGCTTTGCTGGTGTTCGGTTATGCCATAAATCATATGACTACAGGCTTTCTCTAAATTGCATCTACCTCTTGTTCTTTTTGTTCTATCCCATATACTTTGTGTCATTAAAAAAAAGAGAAGAAAATGCATCCTGATCTCTCTATATGCATATCTCTCTCTGTATATAGATTATACATTACTTGCGTAAATTCTTTCTCAATATGTGTATTTTGGTTACCATTTGTTCCATTAAATGTTGCTCTAAAGCATAACTGGTCTGGAAGCACACAATGACATCACTCTTTATCCAAAATTTTAAGTCAAACAACTGTAGAATTTTCCAAGGAATGTCTCAGTTTCCACAACCATTCACGTCATGTGTGGAGGAACATCTAATGAAACATGTCTTAGAAAATCAGTTGTTGAGCTTTAGAGGTACTTAGAGTTAGTGTGACTATCAGCCAATTCCTTATTTACCAGGTGCTCAATCCATCAAATCCATACCTCTCCAGAAGAACTGTGAATGTCTGTATCCCTTGTCAAGTTGTCTGGTACATATTCATGTACAAGTGCTGTAGCTAATTTAACATCATAAAGAGTGATACATCTCAGCATTCCATGGGGGGGAATCATTAGCACAGGTAAATCTCTGTACTGCAGCCAACAAATTTATTTGACACACAGTTTATGATCTAGTAGATGTAAATGTCTGCTGTGAAACTAATGATGTATGAAGGAAGAGAACGAGTCATCTTACAAGATTTCCAGTTGGGATAGAAATAATCTGTCTTGTGAAATGTCAACAAGTTCACTTCTAATCTTAGTTAGAAAATTGAGGCTGGAGTAGATAGTGCTGAAAAATAATGGGGTGAAATTCTGTTCTAACTTTTCAAAGCATATCTTACATCCGTTCTTAACTTGCTACAAAGTGCTTAGGGAGTTACAGAGCTATTCAATCACTTTCATATTAACAGAAAAGCCCCATGTGCACAGCTTTTCTGTGAACTATTTTCTGTACTAAAGAGAATTTTTGGCTATTACTAGCTGTATAATATAGTTCACTGTTTTCTGCTGGCAGATTTAGAGATTTATTTAAGGGTGAGGAATCTTAACTGATTCTGAACAGTTTTGCCACTGTATCTTCTTATAGTGTTACCTTTCTGGCAGTATATGACTGAAATAAAGAGAACATATAACTAACAGCCTTTAATCTTCTACACTATTCACCATTAGAAGTGGGGGTTGTAGAGTTGCAAACGTATGTCTGCGAAAATAATCATCAAGATAATATGGATCTGTCTTGGAAGAATATTTAAAAAATTTTAACATCCTTTAATGTTCATGTGCCTAGCAATAGTAACCTGGGCTGTAGCTCTGAAACAGTAGCATATGAGACACAAGAAATAACTTGTGATGATACCACAACTTCAGGTATTTCCCAAAAAACAGACTATAATTCTCCTTTTCTTTTTCCTAAAATCTGGCCTAGTTTTAGTAGAAGATAGTGAAAGTCAATACAACCAGTGACCTGAAAGCTGACATATTAAAATGGTGTGAAAAGGTCTAATTATCGTAAAGGTCACGGGATAAAAATTTCATTACAATTCTGTTATTTCCAGAAGCCAATGGAAATGCAACACAGCTATCAAAATTCCTCAGTAGCTTTCAGAAATTCTTTGTGTTTACTTTGTTCAGTCAATATTGTAGAATTTATATTTCTCTAAATATGGGAATCATAGCTGAATTTTCAACAACCATAGAAGACAAAAATAATATATATTTAATAAAGCACTTGCTTGAAATTAAGGGCAGAAAAGCATTTCAAGAAGGTATGAAAACTGTCTCCAATGTTCATCCAATTTCAGAGAGATAGGTAAAGCAAGAAATGTAATATTTTATGAAAAACTATGATTTAAGAGTAATGCAGCTCCTACAAAAGAAACTACAGCCAGATTTAATTCCCAGATGCTGTACATAAAGAAAATTTCACCAAAATATTTTATATGACAC
The DNA here is from genome assembly GCF_000695815.1 of Acanthisitta chloris. Classification (NCBI taxonomy): domain Eukaryota; kingdom Metazoa; phylum Chordata; class Aves; order Passeriformes; family Acanthisittidae; genus Acanthisitta; species Acanthisitta chloris. Next base: position 144,380 of record NW_008665436.1, on the reverse strand, counting down.
AGTTCTACATAAAAACTTTTCATTTCAGGTCCTTGTGTAATTTAAAATAAATGCTGGTTGAGATCAAAATATCAAATGTAGATGGAAAGCATGCTAAAATTCTTTTAAATATTTGAAGCATGAAAATTCCGATAAAAATATTTTCTGACAAAAAAATCTAAAGGAATGCATTTTCAATGTTTCTATTGTTAAAAATAAATCAGACTGATATTTTCGTTTCATTTAGTGTGAAATAAAAATATCTAGACAATAAGTCTCTGTCTTTTACTGAAACTTTTGAGGTCCAGAATAATAAATAAAAATGTCTGAGATTTTAGTATCACTACACTGGGCAGTGCTGCTTTCTTATTCTACACCTCAGCTTTCTACTTCTCTTTTCCCTCCACTACACTCAATTTCAGGTTAAACGTAGACTTTACCAAGAACATGTTTCCTTGGTTCTAGCCTGGAGAATGAAGGCTCAGGGGTGACCTTATCACCCTCTACAACTCCCTGAAAGGAGGTTGTAGTCAGGTGGGGGTTGGTCTCTTCTCCCAGGCAACCAGCAGGAGGACAAGAGGGCACAGACTCAAGCTCTGCCAGGGGAGGTTTATGTTGGATATTAGGAAGATATTTTTTTATGGAGAGAGTGATCAGACATTGGAATGGGCTGTCCAGGGAGGTGGTGGTTTCACCATCCCTGGAGGTTTTCAAGGTGAGACTGGATGTGGCACCAAATGGTCTCATTCAACCCAGTTGATTCTATGATTCTATGAAAGTCTCAATCACCACATGATTCCACATTTAATGGGCTATGTTGTTCTGTCACAGCAATTTTACACTGAAATAACTCTGATGATTTTGTTGACTGCTACTCTTTTTATATTAGTGAAACGGAGAAAAGATTTAGCTGCAACATCACTCAAATTGTATGGAATTTGTTTCTTAATCAGAACTTTTACTTTAGCTATGTGATTTGCTATAATGTCGACTTTGCAACATTCAAGAAGAGTGGAGGAGCTTTTTAATATAGATTGGTGTTTATACAGACAGCTTCCTAAGCTCATGAAGGTATTCTCCACACACAAGTCAGTCTTCTTTCTCCATGTGTAACTGTTGTAGTAATCACAATGACAGACACATGCTCCTGGTATGTCTTTCAGTATGATTCAAATGAAGAGACAAATTTGAGAACAAGCAACACTAATTTCTATATAAGCTTGCCATATTTTTACATTTCAAGGACAAATACACAGGTATAATGTAAGGAAATTTTTTTAAAGTGTTCACAAGATTTCTGATCTGGTTGAGAATAATAAGTATCTGCCCAAGATAAAGCCTTTGCAAAAGCAATTTTCGCTTTCCCAAAGGAAAGATGCATTTGGGGTAGGAAATAGACACCCTCTTATTTGCTTTTGAAAGTTTCTTTCTGAGTGAATAGTGAAGTAGCAGTTAAAGATCACTGTGCTGCAAATAAATCCAGGTCCTAAATGGAAACTCTTCAGAACCATTGCAGTCCTCCACAACTGAATTTGACTTGAGATCATAGTTTGTCTCAACACCTAAGTTACCATTCAAATCTTCTGTAACAGAAATACATTATTGACTTCACCTTCATGAGTGGAAACTCATGTGTTTAAAAAATGTCATTTCTGTCTGTTAACAGTAACTGACATTTTGCCTAAAATCCTCATGCATTGCAGTAAGAACTTTAAGGAAAGTTTTGCAGCATAAATTCAGAAGAGGTAAAAACTAGACAGGTACTTTAGGTATGCTATCTACTTTCACTGCCTATTACTCATTTTCAGTGAATTGAAGGTGCCTTTGCAAGCTCACTCTAACTTCCAGACATTTGACTTACTGATATCAAATATTTGTTTTCAGATATCAACATGGCAGGAGAACCAAAACCATACAGACCAAAACCTGGCAACAAGAGGCCACTTTCAGCACTTTACAGGTAAGTGAGATTTCACTTTAACTTCTTCCAATGCAATTTTTATCAGAAAAAAATATGGTAACCTGAAATGTATCTAACAATGTCACTGTGCAATGTTTACCGAAGTTATAATGAAGTACACAATAAAATTATAAATCTCTCATTTGCTAAACCTACCAACAAAAAAAGACTGGTGCAATGATCTGTGAAGTGTTTATTAATGCTCCCACTTCTAGTAATACTATCAATTTTATTTTTTGGGGGGATAGGTTGCTTTTGATTGAGTGCTATTTCAATTTTTTATCCTTATGTTTTATTGTCTGGCTATATCCTCATTTTCTGTGACTTTTTTTACTTGCAGCAATCAGTGAAATAACTAATAATTTCAGAGCAGCAAAACTGTTTTCTCATTGATTTTTCTGCCAAGGGTGAGAACCAAGTTCTGACAAGACAAGACTTCTTCCTTGGGTGTTCAAGAGGGCATTGATAATGCCTTTCTCCTATTCCCATGTGCCTTATGTCATAGAGTTTGTTCAAACTTGAAGAAACACCCAGGTTTTTTTAAGAATCAATTAAACATAGTGACACATTACAGACAGTTAGGGGGATTGATGGGCTACCATGTACATATGTATTTCTCCTCAGTAAACTCCACTTCTCATAAAAGTATGCTCCAGATCCATGAACGGAATTAGGGCTGATTTCTACTCTAGCTGAAATTGAGACAGACTGGCTCTGATATCAATAGTTCAGCGGTGAAATCAGACACACTTGAGCAGGACATTTTCATGCCTGATCTGGTCTGAAAGCATCAGATGGAAACTCAAGAGTGGGGTCTCAGAAGGAGAGAGCCTTAGAGCAAAAAACTTTTTTCTCACATCCAACCTAGACTCTCCCTTCTACAGTTTGAACCCCTTACCCCCGTCCTATCATTGTAGTTCCTAACAAAGAGTCCCCCTCTGGCTCCCTTGTAGGACCCTTCAGATATAGAAAAGTTGCTATGAGGTCTCCAAGCAGTCTTCTCCAGGCTGAACAGCCCCAACTCCCTCAGCCTGTCTTCACAGGGGAGGTGCTCCAGTCCTCTTATCAACTTTGTGTCCTCCTCTGGACTTGCTCCAACAGTTCCATGTCCTTCTTATTTTGAGGACACCAGAACTGCACAGAGTATTCCAGGTGGGGTCTCACAAGAGCAGAGTAGAGAGGAAGAATCTCCTCTTTTGACCTACTGGCCACGCTCCTTTTGATGCAGCCCAGAATTCAAGTGCCTTTCTGGGCTGCAAGCACACACTGCCACCTCATGGTGAGCTTCTCATCCACTGTCACTCCCAAGTCTTTCTCCTCACTGCTGGTTTCAATTACTTCCCCACCCAACCTGTAGGTGTGCCTGGGATTGCCATGAGCCAGATGTAGGACCTTGCACTTCATTTTACTGAACTTCATGAGGCTTGCATTGGCAGTATCTTTTAGCCTAATAATATGTGATATCAATGGCTTATAGAGTCCTTGACAATATTAAGAATATTTACTTATTTGAAAACATTGTACTGAGTCTGACTGGGATGGGGTTACCTTTCTTCATAGGATCCCATGTGGTACTGTGTTTTAGATTTATTTTTAAAACACACTAATATTTTGCCCATTGATGAACAGCGTTTGCACAGTCTTAGGGTTTTCTCTTTTTCCTATTCTGCTTTTGCAATTAAAAAGCTTCAGGTCTACAAGAAGTAGTGAAGGAATACATTGGAAAGAGCTGACCCAAATTGGCCAAATGGATATTCTCTATCATATAGCATCATGCTCATAAATAGACATTGGGAAGGTTTTTCTTCCAAAACAGCTGTCCATGGAGACTGCCTGGACTGCTTATGGGAGATGGAAAGTAATTGCTGTTGCATCACTTGGGGTTTTTTCCCTTCCTTTCTTCCTGCATTACACCACAATTATCTTAACCCATGAGGCTTTTTCACTTTTTCTTTCTACTACATCCCAATACAGGACAACAGCAGGGGAGTGAGACAGTGACTATGTGGATGCTTAGCTACTGACCAGGGTCCACCCACTAGACTGAGAAAGTTAAGAGGGAAGTGGTTATATTAGATTTAATTTGCATTAAGAGAGGCATCAGTTTAAAAATTAGCTGTCACAAAATAGTCAGTGTTAAAAGGGAGGACTGGAAGTGGTAGAAACAGGATAATGGATTTCAGAAAGGACAGACTTCAATGAGCTCAGAGACCTTGTAAGTCCGATATCTCGGGAAAAATATTTGAGGCAAAAAGGAGTACAGAAAATCTTGCATTGACTGTGCTTAAGGTAGAACATAAAATTCTCCTAAAGCAGAACAAGTAGAACAAAGGAATAATACGGCAGCATCAACTCTCTTTAACATCCTGAAATGTGAAAAGGAATTGTACAAACTATGGAATCAAAACCCCATGTCTAGAAGTGAGTAGAAAAGAGAAGCAGAGTCATCTAACGAGATGTCAGAAAGGTCAAAGCACATAATAGTATAAAAGGTAACAAAAAGATTGTCATTAGTGTAACTTCCTCTGATTTTTTGATACTACTGTTAGCAAGAAAGGAGAGCAGACAGTATATGCTACAGAAAAGGCTTCTTTTACTTCAGCAAAAGTGGTTGGTTGACCAGACATTTAAGAAAATCAATTTAACCAGAGGGTATGCAATAAAACAATTGGCTAACCAGTATTTGACGAAGTGGATTTAATGGAAATGGTATGATGAGTTTCACTGTAGTGCGTTTAAAAGACTAGCTGAATCTGTGTGTAGACTATTAGTGATTGTTTCAAAAACTTATAGAGGTCATGTAAGGTAAAAAGATAGTGGATATGGGCAGGTGTTATATCTATTATTAAGAAGAGGATCCAGTAAATTATCAGGTCAGCCCAGCTATGATTCCAAGAAATGTGCTAGAACACATTATTAGCAATCAATTTGTCAGCACCTAGAGGATAATAAACTGGTAAAAATATCAGGAGCAAATTATGTTGAAGCAACATAATTTCCTTCTCTGACAAGATAGCCAATTTAGTGTATGAAGAGGAAACAGTAGATGTGTTATATGGTCATTTAAACAAACTTTGACACTTACTATGTGTGCAATTTTCATAAGCATGTTCAGAAAACTTGCCTAGAAGAAACTGTCTTAAGGTAGATATCCCATGGAAAAACAGTGACTGTGTACAACATAGTATTTAGAATAGCTATTATTTATTCAGTCTCATTTGTTGCAGATTTTTAAATGGTATTTTTGGATATTTGAGACACCTTTAGGAACAGTTTTGAGGTAAGGAAGCAGGATTGCTGCACAGACTTTCATGATTTTACTTATTTTGAAGTACTTGAGGCTTCAAAAGATTTCAAAGTACTTCTGCATCTCTGAAAAGAAGTCTGTACTGCATTTACAGCTGAATATGCACACAAATCATTAATACAGAGCAGCTGATGTCTATGATATGCTATATCCACATAATTTGCTTGTGTGCCAGTCATTAGCTCCATTTTTGCCTCTAATGGTATAAGAATACTTGGACATAGTTCAGGATCTACATTCTATTTTTTAACCTTTATAGCTTTATGATCTTTGTGAATATAATCTCATGTAATCTCACCTATGTGAAATTTAGTATGAGTCTAAATGTGAGAGACAAAATTTTTTTTAGAGGCAAGACAGATTAATAAATAATAACATAACTTCCATTTTGGATTTGGCCTTAAAAATATTCTGAGAATAGAAAGATTTAGAATTTGCTTCAGAAAACTGCGAAAAACATGATTAATTTTAAGCATTGGACAACAACAGATGTGCTTAGGGTAGTGCTCAGGAATCAGTCAATATCTAACATAACTGTGATCTCCAGCAGCATTTCTCCTAATTTGCATTGCTGTTCAGTATGTGTGGGGGAACCCAAACCCCAGAAGGTTCAAAATTTTTCTTAATTTTCTTTTTTAGCGCAGCAATTCTGCAGAAAATCAAATCTTAAAAGTATTTTGTATCTTGTTATATGGGTCTGGCCTCCAGCAGAAGTTAATTTTACTTGCTAATCTTCTTATCTTTGAAACACAAGGTGAAGATTAAAGGTGCTGACACAAATGTGTTAAAGCACTCTTTGGGAGCAATGTTGTGGTTAAATAAAAGATCACACTTTGTCTTTTTAATTTAGTGGTGTTCTGATCAGTGTTTCACTAAAGCAACTCTGTGTCAGCATATAAAAGGCCACTTACTGGGTTTTTTTCCCTGTGTTCCAATATACCAAAGTAGAATCAACTGCAAATACTCTGATGGACTGGCATTCTGTTTCTCTACATCATAAAAGAAAGTTTTAGTTATTTATTGTTCATTTCAGTTCACCACCATGCTACACAAGGTGTTAAGTACATGTATTAAAGATTTTTCTGTTTCAGAGACCTTTGCTGCAGTTGTAAAACCAGGATGAGGCTCTTGTAGTTCTTAACTCTGGAGGTTGCTGATGGCTCCATTCCCAGTTGCTCCAGGAGTGGGCCCAAGCCTCAGGACAGGAGGAGCAGAGCCACTGTGCACACGCTGCCCGTGGCTAAACCTTCCCTTGGGATATGCAGCACGTCCTTTCCATATGGCTGTCAGCATGGGAGGCTGGCTCAAAATCTTCTCTGGCAGTAACAAGGCTGAGAGGATTTGAGAAGGATGGCAGGGGCACCTATTTTTGAGTCTTTTGAAATTACAGAAAGACTGTGCTACAGGCTAGTAGCATGGTGCAATTTTTTGTGGCATGAAAATGAGCACAACTGCTGCAGCCCCATTGCATGAGGTGGTGGTGGGAACCTGCTGGAGACCACACTGGACATGGGGAGCCAAAGCTAGTGTAGCGGTACAGGTACAACAAGGAGCATACTGCCCCAGGTCACATCTGAGTCTGCTTTCTGGGAAAACTAGTTAGTCTACCAAAGACAAATCCCCAGGAGTGAACTGATATTTGTATAACTGAAGAAAGCAAGGGACTAGGATTTTGAAAAAAAAATGGGAAAACAAGTTACTGGGCACTGACAGGGTATCTAGTCACTCTCTTTGGTATACACAGTTTAATGTAGTTGACGTATAAACATTTCTGAGACTGTCTATGACTAACCCTCCTCATGTGGGTTGTTATTATTTTCAGCCTTGCCAAACTCCAAGCTTCCTTAGAAGGCAAAGTAAGCAAAACTGGCCATGACCCAGTGCCACAGCTTGAAGGCTCAGTGAGGAGTTATTCAAGCCCTGCTTCTGCCCACATTCTTGTTGCTGTCTGGGCATGAAGCTGCCTAGCCTGGTATCCATCCTGCACATCCAGGAGTGAGACAATTAGCAGGATGGATTTAGTGACTAGATTAACAAACCCAGGAATAAACAAGTCAAATTGCCTCTCCCCATGTTGTCTTGACTGTCCAGAAACCACCTGGTGGTGGCTGAGTTCCCACAGCACCACTCAGCTATAGCACATAGTGACCCTGCAAAGGCTTTCCTTGAGGACAAATTTTTGCCTATTGCTGGTCTCTGAAATTTCAGGCATACGGTTAAGCACTCCCTGAGTGGTATTAGATGACACAGTCATTTTCCATTACCAGTCACACAATTGAAATGTATATTCAGCACGCTTCATTTAACATGCTACTAATTAGCTATATTAAACAGCCATTACTTTACAATTTCATAAGTCCTATGGCCTCTGGAAGAAATTATTTTATTTAAATGTATAATATTAGTATACTGGAAAGAGATAATCTTTTTTTCACATCATGTTTATTTTTTGTACCAAACCTTTTTTTTCTATGACAAAAAAGATTCAGCATTTTCATCAATACATTTTACTTTTACAATCTCCATCACAAAACTGATTGGATTATGTTACACATCCTGCATTTTCTTCGGTTTTGCAGTTTTATCTTATAGCAGAGGCTGAAAGAATAGCTTACAGTCTTTCTTTACCGGTTTTCTGCTTCTTACATTTAGTTTAAGATATCATTTATAGAGTTTGGTGAGGATTGGTTTGCCTTTCAGTCCACAGAGCTATCCATTATTTTGAGTTGTTATTCTGAACACTCCTGAGCACCCTTCATTTCAGGAGAATATAAAGGACAGTGATGGGCAACTTGATTGTGTTTTTTAATGTAGTTTGCTTGAGATCATTCCTCCCATTTGAAAGCATTAACACAAATTCAACAAGTGTCAATGCTGTGCCAAACAAGCATTACTATTCTATTTGCATACTGCAGTGTTTTGCATAATTTCTGCAGCAGTGTGCCATTGGCATTGTATTATTGATATGCTTTAACCTACAGGCATACAACTAAAAAAAATGCAGGATCTTTCTTGACTGCATATCATTCCAGATTTCCAGCAACTTTTTTCTTTTTCGTTCTTAATGAATTTCTGCATCCATTATTATCACTGGCCTACAAGAGCCTATAGACACAGTCCAGACAACACAAAATAAACCTGATCGTCTATTTTCTGATACTTAAATCCTGCATTAAATAGTCATTATGGCTCCTACTTTATTCTACATACTGAATGAAAAAAAAATTATGTTTATGGAACTTTTTCTTTTGATGACTACGCCATATTAAGATTACATAGTGTGATATTTCTTTTAAATTAAAGTGCTTCTTTTTGCAGAAATGGATCTTCCTGATACTTTTGATTACCTTTCTTCAAGAAAAAAGAGCTATTTTATTTCAGTGCAATAGAATAAATCTAAGTTGAGCGTTGCTCTGCAGCTCTTCTCACAAATTATTTTGCTTCCATAAAAAAACCCCCACATTTCTAGGCATGTTAAGTGGAGATTAATTTAAGTCCAGTAGGATATTTACATTCATTTCATCAAATAATGTTCCAAGTGACCACATTTGAAGTAGTCATTACTGTACATAACAATTATAATTTAGACTGAAATTCTCACTTAAACTTCCCAACAAATAGTGCAAATTTTTTGTGTGTTGAGAAATTAAGTAGCATTGCTGGTTATACTAAAAATCTTAAAAGGCACAAATACAAAGTCATGGCAGATCCAGTGATTCAGTTTGGTCTGAATCACTTTTTTTGTTTGTTTGCTTGTTTATAAAAAGCCCCATGTTAAATAACTAATATTGTAGAAAGAATAAAAAACCAATCTGCTGACAGAAGGCAACACAGGCAGCTCTGCATTTCTGAATTATCTTCGGGTAATTGCAATCAATTTTGTCCCATAAATGTTTAAAGAACAAATCCATGTGCTCAGAGCGCCTGGGAGAGCCAGCAAATATATAAGTTTGGCCTGTCACATGATTCAGAGAAGGAATGTGCACTTGATAGGTTTAGAGAGGGGAAAATGGGGAAGAGAGTCTCAGGTCCATAGCAACACTAGGGAAAACCTTTGCTCCTGGAGATAAGTCACAGATAAAGAAATATTTCAATAGACCAAAATACATCAAATGTATCAGTCATCTTATTTCTTTATTCAGTGATATTATTCCTACTCAGTGTGCTATGCAAAAACTCCAAAAGCAATTAGGACAACAAACCATTTTGGACTTTTGTTGGTTTTTTTTTTTTCAATTCTCCCCTTCACTACTTTAAAAATACTGCTGACTCCCTTTTAGAATGTATCTCTAGTGTCTAGGACAGGTTTTCATTTTCAGATTATCACTATATGCCAAATCTTATATTTTTATCATGGGGTTTTTTTATTCACCTGCACCAGAGTATATAAACTATGGTCTTGACTTGGATCCATTTAGAAGTATGTCCTACATAAACTTAAAGACTAACTTCTGTTCTAATTTCCCCTCAAGTTACTATTTTAGACTTACACAGTCTTTTCTCAGTTTATATTTTATTTTGCTAAGAGGAAACCAGCAACATCAATTTATACACATCTGCACAGGAGTTGCATGCCTTTTCTTAGCTCAATTCTTTTCCTCTTGCAGAAGACGATATATCATATGACGGATGCTGTTTTCTTCCACAAAAGCCCAGGCACCATAATCACACTCATACTCAGAGACTAGAAAATCTGGAGAATAGTCTTATTATTGTGGGGAGATTTTGGTGGGTTTGGGGGGGGGGGGTTGGTTGGGGGTTTTTTTGCTGGTGTTTAGTTTTCTTTCTAACTTTTTCCATCTGCTATGAAACCTGAAGCAATATACTATAGCTAAATTAACTAACTGTAAATCCATCTGATTTTTTTCATGGGTTTTAAGCACTGTTTACAGCACAGTGGAACAGAAAACACAACCTTATGATTGCATGGAAATTGTTATGACTCCTTTCTTATCCAAGAATTCGTGTTGCTAATACAAATGAAAAAAACTTTGGCTTTTAAATGAAAAAGTAAATTCCTAAAAGATCCAGAGCATTGATGGGTTTGCCTGCAGGCAAACAAAATAGTACTTTTAGTCATGCCTTCAGTTTAAATCTTGACAGCCTAAGCCCTGTTCCTAACACATATTACATGTGAGATTTCTACCCTTTATTACTGCATGACTTCTTGAATCTGATTTAAGAAATAAACAGAATTTGGACTCAGCATCTTCTGTATGAAGACGATGTCTTCTGTAGATATTCTGCTGTGTTTCAGTTAGCCTAAAAAGAAAAAGGATAGCACCTTCAACATATTAATAATACAAAAATCATATTTTTTTCTGTATTTGCTCTTTAGTGAAGCAGTATCCAGATTTGTAGACTGCTGTTTGGAAATCGTCTCATTAAGTCTTAAAAGTAAGGAAGGTTCATGACACCGAATAGAGAAGGACCCGTCCTAACATCTCAAATTAACGGTGGAATTCTTTATTTTTAGGAGTTTAGTAAACCCTTAACTGCTGCAGTAATCAGAGATGCAGGGGAAGGCTGTGCTTCAGAGAACCACTTAGTGGACTTGTAATTAGGCGTTGGTTCTCACATAATGTAACACCTCTAATTATATAGAAGGCTGTAATTCAGTCTGGGAGCTGCTGGTGTACTGCAAGGGCACAATTTAGGTGGCTTACAAAGAGCAACAGAAATATGATGCTGGGTTATAGATTTTGTAGTCTGTGAATAAATAAGGAAGGTTGGACAAATTAAAGGCTGCAATTTGCTATATATTTTAAAGTCTTACAAATGATATCAGAAGAAGATACTAAAGTATACTTAATTTAAAAGAAAATGGAATGTTAAGTAAGATTTCAAGCAGCACAGAAAGCTATGCTGTATGCAACACAGGGGGACAATAATAACATATTAATATGCAGTGAATTATTTACAATGAAATTATCCTGCAGGTTTATTTCTTGGTGAAATGTGCTAGTCCTGGAGCATACTGTCTGAAAATGTTATCTAGCCTGCCAGGACCAACACTTAGAAAGTGCAGTTGATGCATAATGTCAAATGTAATTTTATTTTTTAAAGAATAAATTACAAATTGCCTGCTTTTTTTGGTAGATTATGTTGCTGCTACTCCCAAAACGTCTGGCAAAAGCATTGGCTATTTGAATGGAAAGTAACAAATGTATTCATAAACATGAGTGATTTATTACGAGTCCTAAGAAATTTCTATTATCTATTGGCATAAAAATGTATGTTGTGTTTTTCAGTCTTGCATGAGTGAGATTATTCTAGGAAACAGCATGACAAACATGAATCTTACACTGTCAAAGCCCCACTCCTTTAACTGCTTTTAAGTGTTAGTAGTGTCATTGAGGGAAAAGATTAAGCCTCTACCCTTGGGATCCTCAAAGGCAACTCCTGCATTAACCTTTATCTATTTGTGACTACAAACAGCCACACAGTAAAGCAGCATTGACTGCATGTGTTAGATAAGTCAACACTGGTTTGTTCAGCCCACCCTGATGAACTTGTTCTAGAGGGTTTTAGATCAGTACATATTGACCTGATTGTTCTTACTCTGATTTAGAGCAAAGAGGGTCAGGTGACATCAGCTTCATGCAAAGAATGATTAAAGCTGTGACTAAGGGAACTTTTAAGTACACTAAGTATACCACTATATTTTTTTGAAAATTTCTTCTTCTGTTCAGAGCATAAGCTTTTGTAAAATTCAGCAACTATTAGCAAATCACAGAAAAAAAAAAATTAAGAATGACAGTGATGTCATGGAGTTAACTTCACTCTCCAGTGTTTGTTTCCTTTGGCTGCTTGAAAAAAGGTGCCAAATTGAGCATGTTTTCAGTCTGGGAAAGGGATCAGAGTTAAGAGCATTCTTACCTGAAGGAAAATGAGTTCTTATTCTCCATTTTTGAAAGAGTCTTACTTTGAATCTGAGCATGAATTTCTTTACGACTGGAAACATCACACAGATGTGGTGTATGGGTTAAACTCTGTTTAGCTTCTCAATTCATTTGTCACCAGGAGATTTCTCTTGGGTGGTGTGAGAAGAAACTGTAATCTATAACTATCCAAGAAGGCATTCGTATACAGTCTGACTCAATTTCTCTCTAAGTCACACTTTAGTTTTTCTCAGACATACTACCTATCTCAACTATGAGAATCTATGTCAGTGTTTATGTTGTCTTTACAATTTATGCATTCATAAAAGAAAATACATTAGAGTCAAGTACAAAGCATAATCAGCTACTGAAATTCTAATAGATGGATATGATTGTACTTTTTAGTTCTATCTTTCTGAAATAATATGTTTTATTCTCTTCTTGCTGCCTAAAATTTGGGCCACCAATTAATGAGTATTACCAGAAACTACTTCCTTTACTGTTCTTCTCCATGCCACCCTTTCCTACCACAACCCCAAAGCCCTTTCATCCTATGTGTTATAACAGTAGTGCATTCAGTATCAAATATGACAAACTACATTTTTACTGGTATACCAAATTCATATATTTTGCATGTGCTGATTTATGTCTCATCCTAACCTCTTGATGTTAAGAAAATCAGTATAGTGAAGAGGCAAGCTCTTTAAACCACTTCATCCTGGTAATGAAAGCTACCTTTTATTCAGTTTTACAACTGTCAAAATTTGGACAGATTATTAGCCACATTCTGCTAACTGGTGGATAAAAGATTGCCTGTCCTAACAATTCATGGTGTAATAAATCCTAGATGTCCCTGAAACTTGTAATTATGTCAACAATCTGATGTTTACAATTCATGTAAGATACAAATTTTTCCAGGAAACTAATTAAATTTGATCATGTGCTGTGTACATCTGCAAAAAAATATAGATTAAGGCAGAAGAAATTAAAAGGGACAAACCTTGCTTAGACTGACTTTGAAAACCCCCATAATATTGTTTCAGGTTTTCAGTGCACAGTGCCAGCATGTTAGGTTAGACAGCTTGACATCAGGTGTTGCCAACAGTATCCTGTGCTAAGTGCTCCCTCAAAACCTTTAGGCACTACTCTATTACGAGCTTAAGTGCTAAGTAGAACTGGCTAATAAAATGCACTGCATCAATAGTCAGTGATTTTTGCAGGTTTTTTAAAAAATAAAATAAAATAACTAAACTGAACTAAACTAAATTAAAACCTAGATATTTTTGGTTTTGTCATGCAGACTTATAAAATATTTTTAAATCATCATATATATATATTTTTTTTGGCACAGCATATATATATATGCTGCACCAAATATTCCATTCCTTTAACTTCAAAACACTGAAAAGAGTAAAGGCAGCATATTAAATGCAGAGTAAGTTCATTAGTGCAAATCCAACCCAAGGGTAATCAGAAGCACTCCTAGACAGAACATGCTCAAACCATGCTATCTCATGGGGGCCAACCATAATTTCATTTTTCTCTGTCACCACAAACTAGGTAGTGTAAGACCCACGTCACCCACAGAGATCTTGGAAAGTTAAGTTCATTAGGGTGTAACTTCTTCCTCGTGGATCAGGGGAAAAACTGATGCTTCGAGAAGTGATCTAGGTCATTCTCAATGTTAAATAATTAACCTTGTAAGAAATCACAAAATATTAGAAAAAAGTGTGTCTTTTCTTCATCAGTCAGAATGCCTAATGTGTTGCAGTACTCTCATAGGGAACTACATGTGTATTATACATCTATTAAGGATTGTGTATAGATCTGCATATAGAGAGTCTGCTAGCTAAAGGGATAACCTTATTTGAGTAAACCACTGTTTACCTCTAGAGTGGTTACTAGTGTAGTAGCTTCCTTATTGAATAAGCTCTTCAGTAATTAGGAAAATTTAGTTTCAGCCAACTTAAATATTCCAATTGTGAAATGTGATTAGCTATGATGTGAGAGGAGAGGAGCATATGCTGATTGAAGGATACTGTTCATTCAGCTCTGAGGAAAGATGCTTTAATGTGTTTCCACAATTAGCAGTCTCCTGTTACTCAGTTCTTGCCCTCTTGGAACTTTTTTCCTGCTAATACCTAGCCATTTATCCTTCATTCCATATATGTTTGAAATAGTTCTTTTTCTCAAATTCTTGCTCTACTTTTCTTTTTTAAATTACATTACACTGATTTCAGACTATTTCTCCATTTTATCAAACAAATTTGATATCTTATCTCTTCATAGGACTGATTAAAAACAGATTTTTGTCATCTATTTTACACACAGTCTCCATATTTTTGTTCAAATAATTTATGCAAACCAAAACCAGTTAAAATATAGCACTGGGTGCTATTATTTAATGTGCCCCTCTTTCCCATTGGCACAGTTCTCTATGCATGGGCATGTTGGGGTTATTTTCCCAGCTTGATTATGAGACTCTTACATAAGGCCATTTCACAAGCCTTACAGATCAGGTTAAGTCTTACCAATTATCTGTCTTATCGTCTATGCTCTAAGTCAGTTATCATGTTAAAGGAGAAAGTTTGTGCTGAGAAATGACATTTTGAATTTGCAGTACTTTAGTTTTTGTCCACGGTTTGAGTGATGTATTTTATTTTGTGCTAGAATTTTTATATTTCAATAAATAACAGAAGCACTTAACTCTGTGCAACAGAACTTTCCAAGGCACTGTGAAACTTAATACATGGTATTTGATATTAGACAATAGTCATGAAAAAAATAGTTTGTTGTTACTGTTGTTTTTCTAACCAGAGTCATCAATTACAACGTCAATCACCAGCTGGAAGGGAAACTTCTTAAATTTATTAGGAACAATTGTAAAAGTTGACATAAACCTATAAATTATTCTTCCATGCTCTTTGCTTCTGAAACACTTAGAATCATAGAATTGCAGTGCCATCAACGTTGTAAGAGACCTTTAAGACCATAAAGTCCAACCGTTAACCTGCCACTCCACTCTAACCCCTAAACCATATCTTCCAGTGACAGATCCAGATGCCTCTTAAACACTTCTAGGTGTGGTGACTTCACCACTTCCCTGGGCAACCTATTCCAATGCCTAACAGATTAGATCTTCTATACAGCTGGTCTGCCATTTCTTTATTCCAGAATATGACTATGCTTCTTCAGAAAACTTACCAAGATTTATAAAGGTATTTATGGAAGCTTCAGAAGAAAAAATTAGCTTCTTCCCAAATTCTATGTGAAAATGGTTACTGACAATGTCCAGAAAAATTACCTTGGATTGAAATTATTTAAGTCACAGAAATCAGAAAGGAAGGATTACCTGGTGTACACTAGCAATTGTTATTTCAGACCTGATAGATAGTGGAAGTTACATGAAATAATATTTCTTCTGTAAATTAAGATGTACTTTTATTAGGTTTGCTTGCATTGTATATAAATATTGGGAGTTAGCAAAAGTTAAAATGCACAGGCTTTAATAAGAATGAAATTAGAGGACAATTGTGAGCAATACTGCTTTAAAATTTCTGAAGAAACCACAAATTCAATATGCAGAGAAAAATGCAACCCTGTTTGTTTACTGTGAATGGCAAACTACCTCAGTTTATTTTGAAAGGTCCCTTGTGTTCTCTTGTAATATTACAATTATATTCATTGGCAAACAGGATGAGCTATAAATCTGAATATTTTTTGACTTCACACATTTTTACTGAATCTTTGGTTATTAAAGCTGTACAGTGAAAAAGACAGACATACTCAACAGGTAAATAAGTCAGCTATGTCAGTCAGACAAAGTGTACATTAATACTATACAGATGTCCAAAATGCTTTTTAGTTGGCCTGACTCTCCTATATGGCTTGAATGAAAATGTTTTTAATTCCCTTGAAAACTGCAGTCACTATTCCTGCATTTTATAATCAAACAGAAAATATGTGATGTCAGCAGCACACTCTGGTAATTCTCCTTGGGAATTTTGATATAAAGATTAGAACCCATAATGGTGACCCCACCTAAAAATGAATTACTGGTTCCTGACCATCACTTTCCCTGATTTAGGACAGATAGTTTTGTTATATCAACAAGTCAGAATATGAACCCTAAAATGCCATAAAATTCACATGCTTTTCTTACTAATTCCTTGGACATGAAATTACGTGGCCACCACGAGGAAGAATATATTGATTCATAATGAATTACCTTGGAGGATGCTTGGCTAAAATCCATTTGCTTGTGTACAGCGTTGCTATTGTTAGAAATGTTATCCACTTTGTCCTGTAAATAGTTTTGGGAAGAAGAGATGAGGATTCTTGAACTAGAAATTATATCAATTTTTGTATCTTGAGTCAGGCCTCATAGATAAAAAGCCACCTTGCTTGTAATTATAGCAATTGTAATAGGACAATTATGCAAGGAAAGTGGAATTTACTTTGTGATCTTCCTGTCCTTAAATGATTCGTTTACAAGTCAAAGAGGAATTCACATGCCCTTAGTCTAGTCACATTTCCTTGTATGTTTGGATGCAAACCTTGAAAAAATTGTCCATCTGCATGTTCAGTCTGTTGGCAGTAATAAAAGCAAACTTAGAAGGAAAGAAAATAATGAAATGCACAGCTGGGTTAATCAGATATTGTAAATCTCTCCAAAACAGGTTATAAGGGGTAAAATACTAAATAAGAAATTTCTAGGGTCCTTATTTTAAACACAAGGTGTGACAGTACTGTAGCATATCAATGGGTATAAATCAATTGCCTATGCCTGTTTGGTTTACAGTGACTGATTTTAATTGATAAATTTACATAGTATAAAAATAGTTTTTCCTCCTGCAAAACTTACCTATTAAATGTAGATAAGAAAGTCAGACCTACCAGAAAATCCAGGAAACACAACCTCAGTCTGCCATGTCCCAGTCATGCTACCGATTCGCCTGTCTCACTCCTATTCAAACCGATATATTGCCTTGACATCTTGACAAACTGAAATTTTCTGATGGGAGAACCATTTCATGAAAGAAAGAAAGATCTCAGTCTCTTCTTCTTCACTACCATCCATGATTAAACATGATTCCCATTGTTTACCGTCCAGCCTAGTATTTCTTACATGCTCAATACGTTTTTACAAGAAAGACAGTTTCTGTTTTAAGGTTTTTCTTGGGGTTGTATGACAGCCCTTCTCAAAACTTATCAGGATTACACTTTTTTGCAAAATCATATTTAATTCTGCAAGAAGTCCTCAGAACTCTGGAGAAATCAGTGTATGTTAGTCGGAATAGAAAGGTAAAAAAACGATAATATATATTGATAAATATCACCAGTTAAGATGTATAGGATCTTATTTGACTTTGTGTTGCAGTTTTAAAACCTTTATATTAATTTTCCATGTACTGAATTACCAATTACCAAATAAAAGGCCAACAGATAACCATATTCCTTTACTACAAGGGACACTTGAACTAATTAAAAGTAATGCAGCAAATTATCTAAAACCATTTAGTCAGATACACCAGAGAGAGGTCAAACCTAGGGCAGGACTATTTAAATCAAATTGAATTCCATCCTGAGAATGGATTTCAAATAGATTTTTAATTGCAGTATTTTGTCCACAGGGCATTCTATCACACACTTTTTGTTTGCAAGTAAAATCTACCAGAATGTCCTCCATCAGGATAGTTCCAGGTCTATCTTCATTACAAAATTTCTGTATTATGAAATATGTAAATGTGTTCTGAGGCTTTCATTGCTCATCTGGCTTATAGTTAATCTCTCCAGCCAAACACTAACTGCTTTCCAGGTTTGGTTCATTTCATTAAGCACAAAAATGGGAAACAAAACAGTAACACTTGTGTACAGAGCATGCAGGACAAGAATGAAACCCCACACAGGAAGGACCCTGTCATGTTACTGCTCTGGCAATACTGCCTAAACACAAGGAATGTCAAACTCAGCATTTTCTGGGTACTGCCCTGGATAAGCATCCCCCTGACCACAAGGATACAGAGCTTTGGGCTTCTCCTATGCTTCTAGTTGCATGCAAAGTGTTCCCATCTTCTATTATACTTTCATGAGGATCACCACCCAAGAAAGAAATGGAAAGGTGAGGTATAGTCATTAGGACAACAGCAAAGTTACTGTTTGGGATACAGCAGACAATGGCAATAAGTACACCAGTCTATTGGCTTGTGAGGTTTTCAGACAAAAGCTTTGCTGAACAAATAACTGTAAATGTACTCTTTTTCTACAAAGAAGACTTTTGGGAAATTTTTTTCATAGAATATCAACAAATTATTTATAGTACCTTTGTTTACAATTAGTCTTGTTTATAGTTCTATTTCAGATATTTTGTTGTGGGACTGAATTGGTTTCAGATTCATTAAAGAAAATTTCAGTTCCAGATATGATACACTTTGCTTCATCTTTTTAAAGGCTGCAAAGAGACATTAATGACCTGGGAGGGGGGATGTTGCTGCTCTTCCCAACACTGTACTCTCGGTGGAAATTATCACAACAGAGCACTTTTGCGTTTCATGTAACATCTCAAAATTACTGAGACCTTAAAATGCTTTAAATAGGTTCATAAAGGACCCTAAAGTCACATGCTAATGGTCCTATCAAGCAGCTGATATTAGTAAACTCGTTGCAGCCAGAACACACTAAAAAATTAAGGATAGGCAGTTGCAGGTACGAAAGCAAAAATACTGTCCAATAACATAGATGAGGAATCTTACATCTATCCTGGTTGGGTGGAAACTACTAGTAGAAGAGGCTCCTGACAGTATGCAGGTGGTGCATCTCCTCACAACAACAACAGCAACTGCAGGTGGTTGGAGAATGCTTTTAAGAACTGGTTTAAAACTGGGCATGATTCTGGGTCTACCAACCTGGTGGCATCCAGCACCAGGGCAATGCTGATTCTGGTAAATGTGCCAGTTCTCATAATGACATAGGATACTGGAAAGCAAAAAAAAAAAAGTGGGCATTTAAAGTTTAAAAAAAAATTACAAAGAAATTTATATCTTCCCTAAATCATGCCTAAATTAATAGCCTTTCTGTGTAAATACTTACACAAGTCAACTGAATCTGTCTGAAATTTAGAGGGGCTAGGTGTGCTGTTTTGTATATATTTTATCTGTAAACCAAAATTCAGTTAAGTAAATGGTATTTTTTCCAAATACAGCTCCTAGTATAATGGATCAGGCTGCTCTATTGTTATCAAAATGTTGTTAAAAGCATCAAGTAAACTTGATACTGAGAGTGGCTGTTTTAAATTAATTGTATAATTGTTCTGAAATATGATAAATATATAAATTTAAAACTTCTGTTATTTGCTTGACAGACTTGAATCAAAGGAGCCTTTCCTGTCCGTTGGGTAAGTAGGAATATGTATATATATCTTCATGGATATTTATATATTCAACTAATTATGAGATTATGTGACCATAAACACCCTATTTCAACATTATGGTTATTTACTAAACCTAAACTTAGAAAAAGTAGGGTTTTGGTGAATAAAGTCAGCAGTCATAGACATTTTTCTTCTTAAAAAGAACTAAGATGTTTTGTCGTTATTGACTAAGCAAAACTTATATCAAAATACATGTAGGAGTTAAATGCTGCATTAAAAGGTAGCTGGTTTATTAGTTTTCACATCTTTCAGTCAGAAACCATTCCAAATATCATCTATACCACTTGTGTAAGCCCATGAAAAAATAATTTATAGTTTCTTTTAAAATAAAAATATTGTGATACTTCAATAACAGAAAGAAAAACAAATTTATGAATTAGGAAAACCCCAACATTTTTAGCCTAATTATAGATCACTACACTGACTTGCATATTACAGCTATTGTCTTCATAGTGGCATAGCCACTTAAACAGTTGCATGGTCTATATAATGAAATGATAACTCATCTTTCTAAAAGAGTATTTTTAAATGTGACAAATGCTGAAAAAATGTACCATTGTTTACAAAATGTAGACCATTATATGTATTAAAGGTAAGTATCTGCATTTTACTTCTTAGACTGAAGTTCACTTTTCATGCACTGTTTTCCTTTCAGCTTTTTTCTTTCAAACTTTCCTAAGTGTCCTAACATTCTCCTTCCCTGTTTCTACTTTCTACCAATCCAAAATGATTGAAAAATAATTTAAATGCATGTCAGATTGGGGAAGGCTGTACTGCTCTTCTTTTGCATGCTTCGAAATGTCCAAATTCATTATAAAATTCAGACCCTTGTGTTGCTAACTTTTATTACTCAGCCTCTTAACTTGTCCTATTGAGTTGGCTTTTTGATGCCTCCTCCACTCTTGCAATGAATTGATTACCTGAAAATCTCAAATGTAAGTTGAAAAAAGAAGTTGCAGGTCATTGTGGCTGAGAACAAACTTGAAAGTATAAAAATTCAGTAAGGAAATAAAAGACTATGAAAACAATTGCATTAATAGTAATGCCAGAGCAGGTGAGCAGATTGGTGGGCACTGTGTAAATCCATGCTACTTCCACATAGCCAGTGATGTGATTTTGTTGCTAAACTTGATTCCTTTCAGGAATTCTAATCTGAGCAAAGAGACTTAGCCTGTTTTCAGAACTTTTCTGAAGTTTGCATGTAATATACTTGAATTGTACTTTGCAAGTTCATAATGATAAGGATACAAAATGCAAAAATTTGTCCCCACATCTGTGCTACTTTTGCCTTTTGTTACTGTATATCCACACTGTTCTGAGGAGGGGCCCAAGACAGCATCCACCTCCTTGGTACTGTCAGAGAGATGCAACTTCTAGTCCCACGATAATTGGAGACTTTTTTATAGAGAATTTTTTACAGGAACCTTATCTAAGGTTTTAACCCAGACAGCTGCAACCACCAGGCTTTTAAAATACAGTAAATGTTTGCAGAAGAAATGCTGACTTAGCCTCAATTAAACTAACACATGGGTGCCTTTAATGCCTCTTGCAGACAGAGTTGGTCAAAACACCAATCTAAATTATTTTAGGCTGCCTACAGATGGCTTGGTTCTGCACACCAGCCTCTCATTCATCTACCTTCTGTGACAGAGATTTGTTTCCACATTTTCATTATGCTGCCTGTAGGAGCTAATTAAGCTTTTTTTATTTCACTGTGCCTGAGCACACAACTTCTTGGTGCTTTTCCATAGCTAATTCTATTGGCGGGGGAAAGGAACATGAAGCATGGCAACCTAAGAGCTCAAGACTGCCACAGATTGTTGAGCTCTGCATGTAAGTGTAGGGCTTCAGCCTTCCCATGAGAGATCCCACAAATGAAAATTGGTTGATAAAACATGGCATTGTTTTCCCTCTCTCAGAAAGAGAGAGCAGACCCCGCCTCTTGCTGTCGTAGTTTGTGTCTTGAATGCAGGGAGAGAACACCTCCTGTACTCCCTTGGTAAAGGCAATTCCATTTATCCTTCTTCTTGTGCAAAGTGCACTCTTGTTTAGTGTGTGCAAGATGGGCATAATTTCATACTGAATGGATAGTAAACCCTTTAATGAAAGTCTCTAATGGTAATATTCAGGAACAAAAATTCATCAATTATATGATCTACTCAAATAAGAGTATCTAAATTCAGTATTATGATTTCAGGCTAGAATACAAGGTTGAATTGAGAGGTGAAAATAGGTCTTGCCCTTCTTTAGGAAAGTCTGAAAGATCTCTTAATGCTGAATTCTGGGTGATAGGCTGTAGAGGCACAGGATGCTTCTCTCCACAGGTGTTATTTCCACACTTTTTGGGATTTGTGTTCATATTCAACATGAGCAAGACTGAGAGTTGTCTGGACTTTCCCCTTCATGTTATACAGCATTCATATTCATGTAGGCTTAGTATAAAAAAGAAGTCATGCAAGGGGTAACAGATTCAAATTGAAGGAGGGGAAATTTGGGCTAAATATTAGAAAAAGTGTTTTACTGTGAGGGTGGTGAGACACTGGAATAGGTTGCCCAGGGAGGTAGTGACTGTCCCAGCCTTGGCAGTGTTCAAAGCCAGGTTGGATAAAGCCCTGAGCAACCTGGTCTACTGGGGAGTTGTCCCTGTCCATGGCAGGGACCTTGGGACTAGATGATCTGTAAGGTCCATTCCAACCTCTAATATTCTATGATTCCATGAAGTCCAGGGCAGTGAGCTTGCTGTGTCTTCCTCACTGCCCTGAGGACCTTGAACTCCATCATTTCATGGTCACTACAGACAAGGCTACCTTGGAGGACCACATTCCTCACCAACTCCTCCCTGTTGGTGAGCACAAGGTCCAGCATGGCCCCTCTTCTTGCTGGTTCCTTGATCATCCATGTAAAGACTATTGATAACACATTTGAGGAGCCTTCAGGATTGCCTGTGCACTGCCATGTGACTCTTCCAACAGACATCAGGATGATTGAACTCCCCCATGAGGACCAGGGCTTATGAGCTTGAGGCTATAGAGGGCTGCCTATCTGTCTATAGAGGGCTTTGTCCACACCCTTTTGCACGGTTAATATGACACCAATAGGGCTACCAGCCCGAACATAATCTTGTATCTCTTACTCATATTCAGACCAGTTATTCAAGAGTTGTATTCATGAAAAGCATGGGAAGGACTGAGCTCACCTGACGTATTTCGCTCACTGTGTAGAGACAGACAGTAATTCCTTATGCTTAAAACCACTCTGTCTGTGTTGCTCTTACTACTTTTGTATGATAGCAACAACTGAAACTCTTCTTGAGTTCTCAGCATGCTAGGTCTTCTACAAATATCTGGAGCAGATCTGATGGCTGAACCCTCTGATTTCACCTTTGAAATCAGCTTAATATTTTTTCACCAGAAAGTGAAATCTGAGACTGGTCCATCTACCTAACATGTTACTTGCACTTGAGCTAAAAGAAAGGTATGCTTAGAAAGACCAAACCATGGAAAGACAGCCAGTGCTGCTATATGTTTTGACTTGAAAGTCCATTTCACACTCTTCTGCATTAATACAATTTAAAGCTTCTTGATAAGGCAATGTCTTCTTTGGAGCTTGAGAACCCATGATCACAATAGCAGTCAGTAACTGGACTTGCTTAAAAGGTTATTGCTCCACACCACTCTCAATGCATACACTGGCTTTCCAAAATGTGAAATCAGAATAGTGGTCTGTCCCTGGGTGTCAAGTTTGCCAAGAGGGGAGGTGGTACAGAAAGAGGCATGTCAGAAAGAAGCATTACAGATGCAGAGCAAAATGGAGCTCCTAAGTCTGATGCTTGTTAAAGGTTTGGTTTGTTAAAGATATTAAGCTTCATGCTAGGAGTCATTGTCTTTAGTGTTGTTCTGTTGGTATTCTTGTGCATGATACTAAGGCACAACTACTCACATCTTGCTTTACTGGATCATTCAGCTGTGCATTAGCATGCTATGGTGTACTCCTCATTTGAAATAAAACAAATTAGGATGTGTTCTGATACTAGACAAGCTTTCAACTAGTAAAATGAATTATATCAGAGATTGTTTTCCACAAATTTTGCTTAAACTGAAATCTGACCTCATTTACAAACCACTTTTCAACTATGTTGGTATAATGCCTTTGCACAGCATAATTTGAAAAGAAGCAGGGTCAGGTGTCAAGGGTATTTATGGCCATATTCAGTAGCCTCTCTGGCTCAAATTGATGTTAATTTCAAGAGGCAGGGTCTTGACTTTGGCTGCTTTAGTTTTGGTCTCATTTGGGGTTATTTTTGCCTTAGTTCTAACTGTGAACTGCTGTTCAAAAGCACTCTGCAGTTATCCATAGAGTTTGGGGATATTTTTATCAGGTGCAGACTGGATTCTTATAATCCTCACCATGCTTCAAGCCAAATTGCAGCTTTTCCAACATCAATCATACACACTCTGGTGCAGCAGGTTATAACAACTGTGCTGATTATGTACACAAAAATAAATGGGAATTAGGTCACATTCTGCGTTGCCAATAGTGGGGCAACAGTTTCATTGGTGTGCTTCAATTACTTTCATTTCTAAAGTCTTCAGCTTTGGTTCTGAATTCTTATGAGGTTGAGCTTTACCCAATAAAATGAAATCCTTCACAACCACAGATTAGATTAGAATCAGAAGTTGGAGGATGTGCCTTAAATGTGAAGTAGAAATAGCAGTATTGTGCTAAAGTGTTCCCATTTCTTTAGTGGAGACAGAGGAACCTGACAGGTATTGAATAAGGCTTTATTTCCTCACAAAACTAATCATTTTACTTACATACACATACACACACATATTAATCATGGTTATAATTTAAATCTGGAATCAAGTATGATTTGGTTTCAAGCAGACCTTGTCTAGGTGCCAGTAGTTAGGAATATTTCATGTTCTGGCTGATACTTTGTAGACTATAAAACTGTCTTGCTATGTAGAGCATTCATAGAAAAAATAAAATTCTAGTCATGTAAGTTGTATAAGGATGAGTAATGGTAATGTGGCTTTAATAAGAGAAGGCAAAAATTGTGCAAGGGGAGTTCACTAAGAAGGTAAGGGAGTGGAAAGGGAGAGAGAAAGAGAGAGAGAGAGAGAGAGAGAGAAAGAGAAAGAGAGACCTTAACAATTTTTATTTCCTTCACGGAATCTTGTGGTTTGGGAAGAGATGCTGGAGGCAATTCTCAGCACTAAATTGTTATGGTAGCTTAGTTCAATAGACTATATAAAACCAAATTTAGTCTAAGATGTGTCTGTATTGATAACTTCGAATGAGCATTTCCCACAGTGGTAAACCATTGAAATCAAACTTTCTATAAATGTTTACTAACCCTGATGCATAACAGTGGAAGCAAAGCCCTAATCTGCCAGGGCCTGTGACCCATGATCTAGGGACACATGTTACAGAAAATGGGAATAACAGAAGCATAAGGGTCCCCAAGTACTATTTTGTGCAGTTATTTTCATAATAATATCCAAAGTGTTATAAAATTAATCTGTAGGGGAGAAAAAAGATGGTTATACAGATCATTGTCTAAGAAACATAATGGCTACTATGTCTTAGTTAAGAGTGATGAATGTCTTTCTAAATGAGAGCCTGAATGCATTATTATTTAATTTTTATATACATAGAAACAGTTTTTGCAAGGGTTGATAGGACAAAATATTTGTAAATGTCTCCCCAAGCAGAATTAAAAATATTCTCAACTCTAGTGTTAGAGCCATTGAATGTGGTTTCTTATGTATAAATCAGAGTCTCATAGAATGGTTTGGCTTGGAAGGGACCTTAAAGATCATCTAGTTCCAACCCCTCTGCCATGGGCAAGGACACCTTCCACTAGACCAGGTTGCTCCAATATTATTATGTTCTTAACAGACAATAACAAGCTTATTAAACTTGCCCCTCTGCTGCAAACAAATTGTCAAAATGTCAAACTGTGCGACTATTTCCTTGGAGCTTCAAACAGCGATGTGAAGGAGTCTCCAGAAGAACTCCCCAAATATTTTGTGGGTTGGTTGTTTAGGTTTTGGGTTTTTTTCAATATAGGGGTCAGACTGTGAACTGTTAATTGCAAATCAGTTATGCTACCAAAGTGTTTGATAAAGGCTACAACATGATTTACAAAGTGTGACTACTGTATTTTAAGGAGCCTAGAGCTGGGGAAAACAGGTTAAAATTGAAGCCAAAAATGTAATGTGATCAAACTCTACACTGGATATGCTCATCAAAAAATCCTGAATGAGGAAGAGAGAAAGTAATTAATACCCAACATAGTTAGGTGCCCTGACAGTGAATCAGGGTGTGGAGCAAGCCCTTAGAATGTGAAGGTAGCTATAAAGAAATATACCAAGCAGGGTAAAGCAGGAGAGTATCCAGACTGCACTGTCTTCCATGCCATGGAAGGCAGAACAGCTGTATGAGGAAACTTGACAAAGATTCCTCCCTAAGCAAAAAATACATTTCTCAAAAATGATGGGCACAGAACCTTAGATCTTGACCTGGCTGAGATACTAGAAGAGCAGGCAAAGGAACTAGTATAGGGGTTCCCTAAGGGGAAGAAGGTCTCTTAGGAAGTATCCAACAATTCTTCTTTGTAAATTAGAAAAGATATGTGGCAAATATTCTGTTACATGACTCATACTTACATCACACCTGCATAGCAGGAAGTCAGTAGCCCTTCCATATGTCCAAACCTGTATAGGGATACTGCAATACCAGTATCATGACAAGCCACCAGGTTGTTTTACCACGTACTAATTTCAGGTGAGCTGTCTGGGACAAAAATCCTCATTCTCTTATGAGAATGGATATAATGAAAAAGCCAGACACATGTTTAAGAAAAATAAATTTATCTGATCCCTTGATTTCAACAGCTTTATTCTGGATTTACATTGAGGTAGTTCACAGTGGTGACATTTGAATATCCTTTTGTAAATCTAAAGGTCTTTCCATTGATATTTTAAGAACTCCTTTGTTTTGTGACTTTTTGTTCCTTTACAGAAAATAAATCTTGTTTTCTTCACTGTGTATGCAGAAAGTGAACTAACACAAGCTCTTCCAGAGCACTGAAGTATTAGGAAGATTTGACAGTAATCAAGGAAAGTGTAGTTAACATAGTTAGCACTGGCCTAGAGGATACACAATTGGTTGTGTGATGCACAACTTGCCCTTCCCACTCATCTCTGACCATAATGCAATTGAGTCTAATTTTGTGCTCAGTTATAGAAGACTCTCCTTTGTATGAGATGCACTTCTCGTATCCATTTACCATGGAAATTATTGCACAGTGGGTCAGGAGAACAAGAATGCTTTTGTAGATTCACAGTATCTGGTATCTCCATTTATATTGCAACATCACTTGAAAAGTGTACTCTTGGGATTAAAAAAAAGCAGTATATCTTGTCTTCACAGACTGTACTCAGGACACTGGCAATTATGGTCTCTTTCATGTTTCTATTTTGCTGGTTTAAACCTTGAGTTACTGAATCCAAAATAATTAAATTACATCAGCAAACTCAGTGTAAATGAGAACAAAATTAAACTTAATTTAAGCCTTCTGACAGTTTGAAAAGGGGAGAAGAAAGAATGAGATGCAATTTTCTAGAATTTTTTTTACATAAACTCTGATGTTGTCACATTGTACTTGATTAATCTTCTGTGAACTGTGCTTTTGTGTTTCATTCATTGCTTCTAAGACAGCTTCTCTGAAGAGTACATAAAGTTCCTGAGATCTGCTTTTGTAATCTTAAGTGGTTTGTCTTTCAGATCCAGTGCTACCCCATGATTTTAATCTATCAATCTGCTGTTCAGTGAAATTCTGTAGAAAAACATTAAAGCCTAAACTCATTACTTATTCCAACACCTGTCAATGACAGTCTGCTATGCTTGTCAAACCAAGTTAAATGACACTCCTTCAATGTATACAAAATTACTAACAAATTGGATAATCAATCACATGTGTATGGTTTGACAGTAGTACCTTGAATAAACTGAATTTAAAACAGATTTTAAGAGGTAGGACCCATTACTCTTGTATTAAGAAAAACAAAATACTGTATAGACATCAAGAATTTCCCAGTCAGTCTATACAATAGAAGGACACTTAGGCAAATGAATAGGCCACTGGAAAGTTTTTTATTGCCTTGCTATAAAATGTTTGTATGGGAAACATAAATAATTGGACATTACTTTAGATGACAAAAGAATAGTTTGACAACAGGAAGAGAAAGGTCAGGGAGGCATTAAGTAAATTTATGCAGGGTTTTTTGCATACAAAAGCTACTATTTTGTTTGTACAAATCATCAGGCTAACACTGTGTGTGAAGCATAGACTGTGTCTGCAGTCACAGTAAGCAGTTTTAATCAGGAGTAATATTAATACTTAGCATGTAGCTGTACAGAAAATTGCTGGGGTTTAGTTTTGCCTTGAAATTCCTGTATCACTCATGCCTGTCTGGCTGCCATAAACAGCTCCAAGACCAGTTGATCCTCAGAGTCTGAATATTGATCTCAACGTCTTTGTTATTTTCCGACTCACAAGCTTTGCCTAATCTTCTACAGAAAAATGTCTTAGTGACTTAATTACCTGATTTTGTATATGCAACTTTGAATATTTGCCCAAGTTTTGTGGAAAAATTCAGGTTGCAGAGTAAGTTTAAGAGTTTCCCAAAATACATTTCACTGGGAAAATAGTTCCTGGGAGAGAGTATGACAGTAAAGAAGGGATATATCTGAAGACAGAAAAAATACAGCCTTATCATATTGCAAATAAATTCTGCCTAGTGCCTGCAGAAAGATACTTTAATGGAAAATTGAGTACTGCACGTCAGCTTTTTTATGTATACATGTTTTGCTTGGACAAAATATACCTCCTCAGATTGGATTTGCAAAACAATTTTCAGTTTTGCAGAAAAAAAAGTCTTCATTAACAGTACTACATTCCTTGTACTTTTTAAAACTTGGCTCCATTATTGTCCTCCATCTCAGGATTAAAAAAAAAAAAATATATCTTGCACTTATTAATGAAATAAAGGTGCAAAATTAGGAAAAAAACCCACCATTTATATTACTTTATGGCTACAAAATTACTATTAAAATTGTTCTGCAATCAAAATGTACAAATAGTGGGTTATATTCAATTGTTTGGCATTTTGGGACAAGTGGCCAGGGATTTTGCATCGTTATTTTTGCTTTTAAGTATACATATTTGCCCTCATAACTGCATTATGGAAATGAATGCAAAATACTCCTCTGCAATTACTTTTCCTCTTCTCGTCCCTTCCTTTTTACTGTAAACCTCCAAAAATACATTAGTTGAAGGAATCACTGAAAAAGAAATTGTCTTTTGACAGCAAGTCTGTCAGCAAAAAAAAAGAAGCAGGCTCTGAAGAACATTCTCTTCCTCTGCAGAACATACAGCCTGAACAGCAAAACAGAAGTGTCCTTCCACTTCTATCAGCATTCTCATCCTTACCTAAAATTGAATCGTCTCTGAAGTAAAGGTGAGATTCAGGGCACCAATTTAATTCCTATCTATGGGAATGTAGGTAACCATCCACTGAAAAGTGGCCTGAAATGTCCAACCTTTTTTCCAATATCTCATGAAAGTCATATCCATTTGATTGTTTTCTATAAGGCAAAGTTTTGATCTCTCTATGCTTATTCCCTGAATCACCTAGTTACCCTCACCCACTCCCTTTTTTAACATCATGTCATCTTAGACTGATACTTTTTTGCACTCAACAGAAACAATTTCTAGCACTCTTTCTACATGACAAGAGAAATGATTTTACAAGTGACTGGAAAACTAGTTTCAACCATTAGGTTGATATGTGCTTCCTAAATTCCTTGATTGAAGGAATATTGCCGTCGTATTTAATATTTTTATTCAGGCCTGACAGCAGAGAAGCAATGACAGTATAAATGGTGATAGCACTGTCAATTGAATTAAGATATATTATGCCCGGTTTGTCAACATTTATGATTCGCAAATACATCTTTGTACCTGTGGAAAGAAAAAGAAATACTAGCTAAGGCTAACTTACATGCAAGACAGAAATTCTTGTTGCCATGAAAATAACAAAAGCTATGTCTTCACTGTTCTGCATTAACTATTGTAAAGTTAGAGTAACCCCACTGAAGTTAGTTGCACTCAGTAGCGTTTGGAGTGAACGGGATCAAACCAGGATGTGACCATTTATAAAAATCTTTTGTGGGCATAGTGCACAGAATGCAAGAAGGATTACACTTTAGTGATAGGTTTTCAACATCATATACATAAAGATGTAATGACATCCATAGGTTTATTTCAAAGATGCAGAAGCATAATATTGTATTTGCCATTGAACTGCAGATATGCATAGGAACTTGAATACATACAGCATCACAACTCTGAAAATATGGTTCTTGGGGAATCCTTTATTCTTCAGGCATATACAATTTAAAACAGGCATAGTGTTAAGTGAATCTAAAAGAGACAGCTCGTACAAGATTATCTTGATGACACTGTGTGAGAAAAAGGAATCATGATTTTTGCTTAAGCACAAACACACTTTATTGATGAGTTTTCTCTCCCTCAGTGTGTCTTTTACTGTCTTCTGCTTTAATAGCAGCATCATGCACACAGTTCTGTTGTTAATATTGCAGAGATGGCATATGTTTGTGGGTAAGTAATCTGCCTGTTTACAGTGCCATTAGGAAACTGCTGACTCCACCAGTTCACAGGCTCGTTTAAACCTTTCTCTGCTCTGACCTGCTGAGTATTTGGGATTCAACACCATACGAATGGTTTCCTGCAGCCTCCAAAACACAGGTTGTTGGTTTGCTAAGGAATAACTCTCCAGAGGTTGAGAGCCCTGCAATCACCTTGATCTCAGGGCCAGTGATTATCTGTGCTAATTTTTTGCTTTGCTTTATACAGCAACATTGACCATAGCTTATGTCTGTCCCTTGGCATGCAGAAGTATGAACAATTATGGCTGTGGATGGAGAGGTATACTGGTTGCTTTCACACTATAATCTCTTCAACATATTATTACAAATGAAAAAACCAACTGCTTATTGCAGGGGGATTGGACTAGATGAACTATAAAGGTCCCTTCCAACCTAAACTATTCTATGATTCTAAGGGTCTCACGTGATGTGTTGTGTCTGCGGGCTGTCACTGTGAACTCAGCAGTACCAGTGAAGGACACAACCCCAGGAGCTACTCTAGGTTGCCTCTGCTTTGCCTGTAATTACAGTTAGAATTTCAAAGAGAGAAAAATAGACCCAGATTATGGATATAAAGAAGGATCCACATCAAGATTCCCCAAAGCTTTAAAGCCACTCTCCTTTACTTGTCTTATTCCATAAGGGTCAACACCTACAGATAAGGTCCTACAGTACAATTCTTCTTCTGTTATTTTAATATATAGCATGGAACAATAAATTTCTTTCATCCATGCACAGATCAACACTTGAATTCTATCAGCTTTCTTCCAGGTGACTGAGTAATGAGAGAGGAAAAATGGAATTGAGGCCCTTGCTCTGTTGAGAGCTCATAGCAACACATCCATCTCTAGTACCTCTGGGTGCTATTCATACATTGATGGTCAAGTAGCTGTTGCTGCATCTTGGACAGTGGTCCCAGATAAGGAGTTTCTGTACAGAACCATCTGTTTCCTGCTCCATATAAATGGCACTTTTACACAGAAATGCCTTTTGCCAGTGCAGCACGATCCCAAATGGTCTGTGGGAAAAGCAAAGATTCTCTCCTCACTTCCTGCTGGAGCTCCTAGCACCCATAATTTAGGAAAAGGACTTAATTAACAGGGGTGCCCTTGAATTGTGAGAATTTCATTTACAATAAATTCAGGCTAAAAATATAAATGAATCAAATGCTTTTAGTTTATTGATTGTCCTAGCAGATTGCATCGTTAGGAGCCACAAATGTTTGCATTTATATGCAGTCATGGGGGCAGTAACCTTCTGACAGAGAGGTGGATAAGAAGGAAAAACTGGATACTGTTTGTTGAAGCTAAAACCATGTGTATGCTTATTTCAGAGACTGACTGACATGCAACACACAGAACACCTGCAGTTATGTCTTATCTGGGTAGCAATGGATGCTACTGAACTAAACCATGCACCTAAACACAATGCACCTAAATTTAAGGTTAGGAGTAACATCTGTAGCAGAGTTATTTATATATCTTCAGCTGTAAAACACTACAAGAAAACCACTGGGGTTTCTTTGGGTGAAAATTAAAGACATAATAACAGAATCAGATGTTTCTGAGGCAATTACATATTTTAAAAGGTAACATAAGCAACCCAAAAAAATTTCCAAAAATTCATAGATTATACTGCCATGTGATAGCCAGACTCCCAAATGTACTTCTTATTGCTGCTCTGATCCCTAATGTAGGTTGAAGCTCTCATTTGCAAAGCTGAAGGAACATAAAGAACTAAGTTCAGTTTCCAGACAGAAGTTATCTGAGGAGGGAACAGAGCAAAAGAATGAAACTCTTAGGGGCTCCCTTATGGGAAACACTGCTTCCCTCAAAAGAGAAGTATTATCTAAGGTGTTAGACTAAATTAAAAAATTTTAAAAAGCCACATTTTTTCAACAATATAAAAGTATTCCGTGTGAAGAATGATGTGTCACAGGATCTCCTCAATGGTAGAATGGCAGAGTGAGAGCAGAAGGTAGGGAAGGAGAGAAACAATCAGTTGCTACAACAGAGACCATTTCCTGCATTTCCCTTCCCAAAACCTCCTCTGACCCCAGCTACGCTCATCTGAGGAACCTGAGAGGTTTTCCCGACCGCTCAAGCCTACAAACGTTTCAGGGCACACTCAGATCTCTGCCTGAGACGTCTTTCCTTCCTATGACCCATCAGTGCCATCAGCTCCAGGGATGACTTTAAGCCTTTCTGTCATCACATTTGTACATGAAAAGTAAGTTTCACACTGAAAACCCAGAGAAGGGCCAACAGTCCTTATTGTGTTCTGTGGGCCAGAGCTCAGTTACTACAGAAAAATCTATTTGTCCTTCAGCCTTACTCTATCTGGTGCAAAGTAAATTATTCTTCATCAGCTTTGTGGTCTTCAGCCTTGAAAAACTGAATTTGTCTGGTCTTTATGCAAATTAAATTAATGTCAACCACAGGTGAAAGGTTTCATGTGACAGGGCTTTTAAATTTAATCTTTTTTCTTCAAATAGTCTGTTATCTTCTACTTAAAAACACATATTGAATATTAAGTATGGGATTACTGCAGCTATTAATCATTCAGCTAAATAAAACCACTAGGAAGCTGTGCATAGCTGTAAATAAAATAATAGCTTTGCTACCTGCTACCTCTTAGTTCCATGCAGACTGGATCTAGAGTGAAAGAAAAAAATAGAAGCTGTCACATAGTTTAGGAAAAATTTTACTAGTTTTTCATTAAGGTGAGATACAGAAACATCAGCTTTCTCAGCTGGTGAGTTACACAATCTTCAGCTTCAGGTCCAGTGACATGCAGACAGACAGTACAATGTATCCTATCAGTTGACTTGGGCATTTGCATCAGAAGCAGATGTGGTAGAGGTGGAAATTGTCCCCCAGACCCATTTTGATAGAATTCTTGACCCATTCTTCAAATTATGCTTACAAAAATAACCTGAAGATACTTTGTTCAATGTTCAAGAGCAGAAATTATCCAGGAGTCCAGTCTCTGTGAAGACAAACTTCTTCAATATATTGCTGCCATCATTCAGGTGTCCCTGCCCATGTCAGGGGGGCTGGAACTAGATGATCTTTAAGGTCCCTTCCAGCCTAAACCACTCTATCATTCTATGATCTCCCTTTTCAGGGAATGTGTTCTTCTGTGCTTTGTCCTTTCTAACTCTACCTCTCATTTAAAGTTTCTCCTTTTTTGTGATACTCTCTTCATGCTTGTCACCTTTACTATTCATAATTGTCCTTCTCAGGCCAGTGAAAAACTTAGGGTTTGTGTTACTAGTCCTTCATCAGGCAGAGTAATAACCCTTATAGCTTTTCCATGCAGAGCACTTATTAGCTCTTTGCTTTGTTAGTTTGGGGTTTTTTTGGGTGTGTGCAATATAGATAAGACTTCATTGCCACTTCTTCACCATAAAGGTAAAAAGTTGCTAATGGAATGCAAAACTAGGAAGATCAATCTAGGATTGACTTTACAATTGACAGCACAAAACTAGTTTTCTTCTGGACCTTTGCAGTCTCCTACCCATGTTTTATTCCCTTGATGGTGCCTGTCTATTCCCAGATTGGTATATATATTTCTTTCTGAACCTGAGAGGAAATGCATCTCTGTAACACTATTGCTTGCAGCATTCATATTCCTAACTTTTTACTTTTTCTCTTTATGATGAAAAAAGATTTGGTGGACTCAAGGACCAGCAAACATTCCAACCCTTTTCATATTTCTCATAAATCAAAGTTATTATCTTAACTCTGCTCACTTACTTATACACTTACAAATCTTTCATGCATTTAACAGTCTTCCTAGTCCACTGATTATGCTATGTTAGCCCAGCAAAGAAGAGGGTGTCAGTATTAGAGTGCTCATTTCATTTGATCACTCAGAGAATTACACTATAATGATTCTCTAATTACAGAGCTGTCATGCTGTGTTAAATCCTTTCTATGTGTGCTGTCAACTGTTTACACTGTTCTGCATGCCCCAGACTTCACATTTCCAAATATACTACTGTAATAGCTGACAACAGCATTGACAAACATAATGTGCAGCGTATGGTTATGGAAAAGAAGTGAAAGGACTTTGAAGAAGAGATTGAAATTCGAGATTAAGGCAATATTACCACAGAAGTATTAATCAATGTGCATTTTTCTACAAACCAGTTCATTCTTGTTTTTCTGTGTTTTTCCACAGTGGTTATGTCTTTGATTATGATTACTACAGAGATGATTTCTACAATCGGTATGTGTTGTTATGTTTTTGTACATTCTACACCATTTCTACTGCTTATTTATAATGCAATCCTATCATTTGGTTAAACAAGTCAGTTCTGATTTTACGTATTATTCATTTCATTATTTCCATTGTGTATTGGAAGACTATTTGAATATACCACAAATAGAGAAGATTTCTGCCACCAAATGCATGCTTATTTAACAGCTCTTTTGGCCTTATCCTTCTCTAAAAGCTTTTGGGGCATTTTCTGTGCTGAACAGTTTAATGATAGTTTAGCAGTTCAGTGTTTCTTCCTACAGAGCACTTCCAGGCCTACTTTCCCTGCAACATATAGCAGCTGTAAAATTCTTCAGTATGACATTCATGTCAAAGTCTTTTCATTTATTTGTATGAAAAGATATAGAATATCTCCTCAAAAATGTTCCAAGAACATTTAGAAATATGGAAGGACTTTAAGGGGGGAAAAAAAGGCCAAGTTGAACAGCAGGTATGTTCCTATATGAGAAATGCAAGTGTGGATTCCTGAGCAATTGCAGATTCTGCCTTGAGTACCTACACACAGCTTAGTTCAGCACTGTGAAAATTTATTCATTCAGATGCTGCAGAATCCCCACAACACAGGGATAGTATGAATGATTGCAGACAACCAACCCATGATCCAGCAGTGCTCTGTCTGTGTTACAGCAGCTTCGTTTAGCACAGGCCAAATGAATCAGAGGGGAACAGAACATTGCTCTACCAACCTCTTCTGAGCTGAGACTTCTTTAATGTAAAGGAGTGGACAATAGCAGGGGAACAGTTTACACCCTGAAGTTAAAGTAGCATGTGCTATATAGCTTTCTGCTTAGGAACACGGTAAAAAGAAATTTTGAAATAATAATTTTTGAGCTTGTTTTTCCTCGGATTGATTCAATTTGAGCCACTAGTTTTGTTTTTGCATGTAAGTGACCATGCTGCCTTTGGACAAAGCTAAAAATAGTGAGATATAAACATATAGAGTAACAACCATCAATGCAGTGTAATCCTGCCCAGTCCAGTCTTTAAAGCAGGAACAGCTCATGTCCTGTAGAAAGTTAACTTCCATAGACTTGCACTTCATTTTCCCAAGGTTACTGCTCAAAATTTCATCCGTGGATTTATATGTTTTTAAGGATTAATGTTTCTGATCTATGCCACCTGAACACCAAAGTTATATATTTACTATTTTCCCCTAATTCTTTGTATTATGGGTAGCACAAATGAGTAACTATAATGATTACATTTCCACAACAAAAGAAATACTTATGGGGCATTAGAAGTTGTTTTTGGAACTTGATGCCTGTTTTGGTGATTGTCTTATTATGCAAAGCCACTGACAGTGAAATGTATCCATATATCTATTCAATAGCATAATGTTCTGATTTAGAAATCTTTCAGGATTAAGACAGCAGAACTTTAATGGTAGAAAACCTAAATATGAGATTGGCCTCACAAGGCTGGACATGCTGATCTTTTGACAATACAAACCTTAGGAGGCTAATGATCTCTGTTAAAAACAAGTTAGTGAAAGCAGATGAAAAGCTATATATAATAGTCACGGAAAAGAAAATCCCATGGAGAATTTGATATATCAAGTATCAACATGCCTATAGGAAATACAAATGAAGAAATATAGTAATGATTCTTTGAATTTTATGAACTTCTGAACTTTCTGAGTTTCTGTGTTTTATCCCAAACAATAGATCTTGTTTTCTAATATTCATTAATTTTCCATCATCCCTGAAGGGAGAGTAGATTGATCTTATCTTGACTAAAGCAGTGGTGGGGTCAGAAAGGGGTGACAAGGATGGTTAGTGCTGTAAAATAAAATCTGCATGATGACAGATTGGCAAGATCCAGACTGCACGTTTTAGAAGGGTGGGTGCAAGAAAAGGCACAGTTATATGCACATTAGTGATTACTGGGACAAACTAATACTTTAGAACTGAACACTTCTGTTTATCATTTGTCATATTACAAGCACATGTTAAACAGGCAGGTACTTCAAAACTGATAATAGGAAGCTTTTTTTTTGTTAAAGAAAGCATATTTTTGAAATATGTAGAACTTGGTAAAACAAAATGCCAAGCCCAAAAGCTTTGCATAATTTAAAAATAAAAGTAGGAACAGCTAGATAAAAATCCTTTTATACATTTCAGAAAAAAGAAGCATAGTTTCACATTTCACCGTATTATTCAAACATGAACTATTGGAAGTTAGAAAAAAATCACCTTTAGAAGAATAATTGCATAATTAACTTTTGCATGATAGCTTACAATTCTTCGAAACATTTTTCCGGTAATGCCAACAAGAGATTGTGACTAACTTGCAAACCACCCAATATGATAAATGACGAGTGATGACAAAAAATAGTATTTATGTGAAAAGTCACAAAAATATTTTAGTGTTCACCTTCATACACAATTTTTTAGTTGTGATCACAATGGCTAGAAACTGCTTATTTGTGAGAATATTTGAGGCTATGGAGCTCAAGTTCAGTGGGGGTGACAGAATCTCTGTGACACGTTTTGTAGACAGCTATGGAAAAGGAGGGAGATGGTTACATTGTCTGTAGGATTACAGTACAGACAGCAGTAAGGATCCTGGGATTTAAGCACTTGGTGTTTACTTGCCAGAAAATGGGTTAGAAGATTTAAGTTTGATTCTGCTTACTGTTCAGCATGCTGTTAGACACTGTGGTGAGTGAACTACTGTTTCTTGTGTGTCTGTTTTAAAACACGTACCTGTCCGCCCAACTGGATGACAGTAGTCAGAACTGTGAAAATTAAACATGCATTTACAAATTTCCATAATTACTAGTTGCAAGTAAATTTGAGAATATTTTTGAGAACGTTACTTGCCCCTCTGCTTCAGTCTCTGAACAGAAAATCTTCATTTTCTGAACTTTCTTCTTTAGAATTGCCATATTTAGAGCCTATAGATTTCACATTCTAAATACATCTGTAGCTTTGACTACTTTTTCTACTGCCTTTATTTTCTTCTACACAGGTTAGTTATCTGCTACTGATAACTGCATTTTTAATATTGGGCTATTCTATTTGTGAACAATAATTCATTCTGGTTGTAGAGTACCTTTTATTGACTGTACTGGTAAATCTCTGAATATATTCCTGTTACATTGGGTTTGCTTGGAGCAGTACTTTATTAAACATGCTTGGGCATTTTAGTGTTTCAACACTAATTCATTCTTCAATAAAGATAACATACGCTGGGACCTCTTTTCTATGCATTCAGAAGGAGATACATGTCCCTCTCTATAAAGACTCTTGCTATTTTATAAACTGCAGGATATTTCTTTATGGTGATGGTTGCCTTCAGAAAAGTTCCTTTTTTTTTAATTTCTCATCTTTAAGGATAGCAGATAGAAAGCTAGAATTTAAGCCATGCATGTAATACAGGAGCTGAAATGTCACAACAAAATGTACTGATGTTGGCTCTGTGCAATGAAATGATGTGGACCTGTGGAAAGCAGGTGATGGATTTTCCATACTGCAAATAACAGTCTCCCATAATGCATCCTTCATTTAAGTCACAAAAAAATAATAATAATCTGAGCTATGCACTGGTCTGTGACTGAAATCTGAATAAGGCACTTAATGTGCATAGGCCCTTGAAATCTAATTTGACTTTGATATAAAGTGATTACAGTTTCAAAGGGTAATTTTCTCAAAGATAACATGAAAATTTAGTTGGCAGGGCTTCCATAACATGAAATCACAGAAGGTTCTATGGAGTCCAGCTGACTTAATCTTTTCTAGGTTGTTTGATTACCACGGCCGTGTCCCCCCACCACCCCGCGCAGTGATTCCACTGAAACGTCCTCGTGTGGCTGTGACAACGACTCGTAGAGGCAAAGGAGTTTTCTCCATGAAAGGAGCATCACGATCCACCTCAAGTGGAGCTTCTTCCTCAGGATCCAAATGTGAGTTATTCACATGAGCTGAGTATTATTGAAACAATGATCCTAGTAATTTCTGCAAAGCAGACAGCTTCCACTATATAGCTCTGTTGCAGTCATTTCCTACTCTCAGTCTTCAGCTTGAAAAACTGATTTCATTACCAAAGCTCCATGCCTTTCCTGCAAGTCAAGGAGCACACTGATGTAACTTTTGAAGGAAATTCCCTCAACAACATTTGACCTGCTCCCTTGGCCTCAGAAGGTCAGTTTAAAATCTCCCATCATCCCGACTGCTCACGCACCATGAGGTCTTGTGTGAACAGCTGATAACAAAACCAAGATAATAATCTTGTTATAGACAGAGGCACACTGAGGGTGGAGAGCTGAGGGTTGTATGTGAGCTGGTGGGCTGTGGGCAGCCAGGGGAGGTTGGGCTGTGTGTGCCTTTTTTTGCCAGATTCCTTTGAGGGCAGAAAGAGGCAAAGTGTCTTTGCCTGTTTTAAAGGAAGTCCAAAACAGGATTGGCAACTTAGGGTTATTCAACCCTTCTTTAGTGAGTTGGCCTTAGAAGAGCTGATGAACAATAGGCATTCCCTCCTCCATGTTCACCAAGCTCACCACCCCATAGTTTGTCCTGGGTACTTCATCTTCCTCTTCGTGCATCTTTCAGCACCCACCCGTCTTCCCCTGCCCCTTATGTGGAGTGATACTGTCCTTGGAAGCGTCACTGGAAGAGGAAGAGAAAGATCAGGTAGGGATGAGATATTAGAAAGAATGAAGGGAATTCAATAAGCCTGTCAAGGACCATAGGGGCCAACAAAACATCATGCTGTCTTACACACAACCACAAAATAAATTAATCCACCAACAGCACATTTTACTGCAAGAGGGATTAATTATGGCATTAACAGGAGCCAGTTATATACTCTGCTTGAATAATATATCTAAATATTGCACAGTAGTATCTAGCAGAGAAGATGGACCCTAGTGAGCCTCCTAGGATCCATTCTTAATTCTATTGTATGAGCTGATATCAGAGTTCTTGAAAGAAAATATGGAATAAACATGAATGTGACCAAAATAATTGACATGAGAAAAACAGACCTAAAGATAATGTTGTACACTCAGGAACAAGGAGCTCAAGCCATTCCATGGAAAGGATTACATTCTGAGAAAGACAGGCTCTGTTGGTTGTACCATTGAATCACTCATAAATCCCCAATGAATAAATGGGCTACATATCCATTATCAATAATGGAAACTTTGATACCTAGCACAGAAGAAGACATGGTGTCATATTATGAAGACCCTAAGAGGATGTCTAGGAGTGGCAATACTTCCTTTGCTCTCTGGAGAATGAACACAAGTCTAGACATTTTCACACACATCTTGAACTGTAAGCCTAACCTCTGTTTCAGGTAAGGTCATGGAGGAGATCATCCTGAGTGCCATCACATAGCACATGCAAGGAGACCAGGGGATCAAGTCCAACCAACATGAATTTATGAAAGGAAGGTCCTCCTTGACCAACCTGATCTCCTTCTATGACCTACTTAGTGGATGAAGGGAAGGCTGTGGATGTGGTCTGTCTGGATTTCAGTAAGGCATTTGACATTGTCTCCCACAGCACACTCCTAGAAAAACTGGATACTCTTGACTTGGATGGGTGCACTATTCGATGGGTTAAAAACTAGCTGGATGGCCAGGCCCAGAGAGTTGTGGTTAATGGAGCTAAATCCCTAGCGGTGTTCCCCAGGGCTCAGAATTGGGGCTGGTCCTATTTGACATCTTTATTGATGATCTGAATATGAAGATTCAGTGCACCATCAGTAAATTTGCAGATGACACCAAGCTGGGCGGGAGTGTTGATCTGCCTGACCGTAAGAAAGCTCTACAGAGAAACCTGGACTGACTTTCTCAGTGGACTGAGGACAACTGCATGAGGTTCAGTAAGGTGAAATGCTGGTGCTGCATTTGGGATAAAACAATCTCATGTAGTGCTAGAGGCTGGGAGAAGAGTGGTTTGAGTGCTGTTTGTCAGAAAGAGACTTGGGAGTGCTGGTGGACAGCCAGCTCAATATGAGCCAACAATGGGCACAGGTGGCCAAGAAAGCCAAAGGCATCTTGGCCTCTATCAAGAATAGTGTGCCCAGCAGGACAAGGGAAGGGATCATTCCCCTGTACTTTTCATTGGTGAGGCCACACCTCGAGTACTGTGTTCAGTTTTGGACCCCTCAATTTATAAAGGGCATTGGGGCCCTGGATTGAGTCCAGCAAAGGTCAGCGAGGCTCCCAAAAGGTCTGGAAAACATGTCAAATGAAGAACAGCTGAGGGAATTGGGTTTGTTTAGCCTTGAGAAGAGGTGGCTTAGGGGTGACCTCATTGCTCTCTACAACTACCTGAAAGAGGGTTATAGAGAGGTGGGGGATGGTCTCTTCTGTCATGCCTGCAGGGAGAGGACTAGAGGGAACGATCATAAACCGAGATGGGGGAGATTCAGATTAGATGTTAGGAAAATCTTTTTCATGGTTAGGGTGATCAAACACTGGAATAAATTGTCCAGGGGGGTGGTGGAGTCACCATCCATGGAAGTGTTTGAGGCATCTGGATCTGATGCTGGAGGATATGGTTTAGGGTTTAGGGATTACAGCAGAGTGGCAGGGGAATGGTTGACTCAATGATCTTAGAGGTCTCCTTCAGCCTTGATGATTCTATGATTCTATATGAATCATTAGTACTATCAGCACATTCATTTCACTAATTGTCCTAAAGCATGTTGCAATCTAAATGGTCTTTTTGGACTGACTGCCTTGAGAAGACAGATTATTTTCAGATAAGTTTTTAACATATATTTCTTGTTCTCTAGAACAAGAATAACTCTAAAATTCTTCTAGAGGGCTGAGTATCTTAGTGTATCTCAACAGATGACAAGAAAAACTCTCACCCAGAAGTCTGGATTTTCATTGTGCAGTGAATAAGACAGAGCATATTACATTAGCATAGAGATATCTGTTCCTGAGGTCTATCACTAGATTTGCTTTATTATTTAATCTTCATTTCAGGAACTGTATTTCAGTACTGTCAGGACTTGAGCAATGCAGAACATAGAGTATAGGATTCAACCCTACTCCAAGTACCCTTAGCCACTTGGCATAAGACTTCCAAAACACTTTCTGCATAACATGGCAAATGCTGCAGAACCTGTAAATTATTTAATGGAAGTGCAATCA
Source organism: Acanthisitta chloris (assembly GCF_000695815.1). Classification (NCBI taxonomy): domain Eukaryota; kingdom Metazoa; phylum Chordata; class Aves; order Passeriformes; family Acanthisittidae; genus Acanthisitta; species Acanthisitta chloris. Next base: position 102,689 of record NW_008665436.1, on the reverse strand, counting down.
GGAGCATCAAGATCTTAACAGACAACATTATGCCCCCATGAAAGTGTCCTTCAGTGTATTCAGGTGTGATCTGGATTTAAAAAATGTCAGCCTTAGAGGTCCAGGTGACAAGATCATCCTTGGATCCAGCTCTGTAACACTGAACGGAGAGCTGCAAGATACATCACTGAAAACATGGGCTGAGATTTTGACCCCGTTGGGTTTCTACCCTCAGTTCCCACAATGGCTATTGGAACGCAACTGCAGAGACTATTTACTGTGATGGAATAAACTGCATGAAATATTTTTTCCTGCATGCAGCACATCTTTAAAAGGAGTCAGACACATAGTATACAGATTTTCATGCTTGATTTTCCCACAGAATTACTTCCCTTTTTGTCAAGTCCAGCCAGCCCATCATAAAGGCAGAAACATGATTTTGTTGACTGGGACAGGAATGTAATCGGCTTATTGCAAGGCATTTAACAGAGAAATATTGGAGCCATTCCCTTAGGGGCTTCAAGTTGGAAAGAAGGGAATGTGTGTTCTGCAGCTTCCTCTGCCATTTTCTTGGAAAAGCTGGTTATACAGAATTATGGAATAAAGCAATTCAATATTATGTTGCTCCTTCCTCTACACTGCTAATCTGAACCCCTTGAACTAATGCACTGTTGATTCTAATGACATTAGATGTCAGGAAGAAGTTTTTCCCTGTTAGAATGGTCAGGCACTGAAATAGATTGTTCAGGGAGACGGTGGAGTCACCATCCCTGGAAGTGTTTAAGAGGCATCTGGACCTGAAGCTAGAGGATATAGTTTATGGTTTAGGGGGTTACAGAAGAGTGGCAGGTTAATGGTTGACTCGGTGATCTTAGAGGTCTACTACAACCTTGATGATTCTATGATTCTGTGATTCTATATGAATAGTTAGTACTATCAGTGCACTTTCATTTTACACATCTGAAATCAGGAAGAAAACATTAATCAAATCTTTTATAACCTATGTGCTTGACATTAAGGAGTAGACAAGATGTTACAATATGTACTCATTAATGAATTCATTTTGATTCACAGTTTCTATTTAGCTTCATCAGGTCACCCATTTTTCAGTGACATCTAAAATAATAAAATATGATAAAATATTTTAAATTAAACATGAAGGGCTTCAATAAAAACACAACATTTCTTCACAAAGAAATCTGAATCATGATTTGTAGATGAATCAATTTGTAGTTATGGCAAAAAATGTTTCACTAATATAGCTGTCATTCAACAGCAGCACTTTCATTTCTAAAAATTAGATTTGCCTCAATTTTACATCTCATGTTTTGACCTGGGTGTAGCCTGTCTCCTGTGATGCCAGATGATTCAATGAAAGATGCATTTTTGGGAGGCCCCAAAGGGCTAGAAATGGTCACTGAATCAAATTTCTTGCTGTTGCAAGTAGCCACATCATCTAAACCTTTAAACTGCATCTTAAAGGTAGTTAGGGTTTGGGGCTTTTGCTGTCTCTGTTTCTTCTAATTTCCATCTTAACTTTTTTTCTCATTTGTTCATATTCATTTGTTATGTCTTAGCATAAAGGTTTTGCAGGTTTTTTTACCTTCTTTCGTCTGGGGCAAAGAAGCAAAGTACTTCTGTCACTATAGGCTTTCCATTCTTATTGTTATCTTCACTGTCCTTCTCACCACACATCTGCTAAAATTCAGGGGTTCAACTTGTACTCCCCAGGTTCTTATACAAAGACATTATACTTCTCCATCTTTAGCAATACATCATTTGACACATCCTAGCACTTCATTTTCTTTCTCATGGCTGCATTATAGTGATAGCCTATTGTCAACCTGAGATTACAAATACACCCAAGGACAATTCTGTCACTGTCTTTCTCTGCTGATGAGCTTTGATGCTAAGAGTAAGAATTCTGCTGTTACTCAATCAAGTGTAGGACTTTTTTTTAGTGCAATTACATCTCATCACTTTTTCTAATGCAACATTCCTTAAAATCACCTGTCCTCTCCTTCCATTCCAGTTCACTCTGAATAGTGTGAACAATTTCGTGTCATCAGCAAATTTTGTCTGTTTATTAACTTTTTTGCATCAAAGTTTTTAAGATATTCAGCCATTTTAGTGTCAGTGCTTGAGGAATTTCATTAGTCATTTCTTTCCCTTTCAATATGTGTATTTCTATCACCTGCTGGCCTTTGGTTACCTGCTTATCTGCTGAAGGTCTTTGGTGTTTCAGTGGAGACTATTGAAAAGAGTCTGGCTTTGTTTTCTTCATTCCCCCTTGCACTAGACATAGTTGTCCAGATGTGGTCTCACAAGTGCTGAGTAGAGGGGTATGCTGGTTTTGACTGGGGTAGAGTTAATTTTCTTCACAGAAGCTACTATGGGGCTGTGTCTAGAATCATTGATAACACAGGCATGTTTATGTTACTACTGAGCTTACACAGAATCAAGGCCTTTTCTGCTTTTCACCCAACCCCACCAATGAGCAGTCTGGGGGTGTACAAGGACCTGGGAAGATACATACCTAGACACCTGACCCAAACTGCCTCAAGGGATGTTCCAGACCATGCAGTGTCATGCTCAGCAATAAATTTGGGGGAAGGTTGACCAGGTTTTGCTCAGGGACTGGCTGGACATCAGTCAGTTGGTGCTTTCATTTGCATCACTTCTATTTCTTGGAGTTATTCCTTTTCACTATTGCATTATTATTATTATAAATGTTGTTGTTGTCGTTACAATATTTCAATTTATAAACTGTCCTTATCTCAGCCCACAAGATTTCTCACTTTTACCCATCACATCTTCTTCCTCACATCCTGATTGGGGTTGGAGGGGCATGAGCAACTGTACAGTGCATAGTTGCTGGCTGAGATTAAACCATGATGAGTGAAAAAATCACCACCCTCAATCTGATGACAAAAGTCTCCCTAATGCAGCCCCCCTAATGATGGCCTTCTTTGTCACAAAGGTGTATTACTGGTTCATGATCAACTTGTAGTCCATCAGGGTCCTTCATAATTTGTCTTTAATAATTGCTGATGACTACAGAAATACCCAATAAAATATAACTGAGAGTGGAATTTCTCTAGAAGAATGATTTTGAAGACTTCTGCAATTCCCTACAAATTAAAACAATAAGCAACTCAAATAATTACGCCATTACAGTGTTGGAAACAGGGTGAAAATTGGAACTTCTGCAGATTTCTCTTTTTTCTTTCAGTCCCTTTTAGTATTAACTTGAAGCAATTGACTGTATGATCACATAATCACAGAAACACTAAGGGTGGAAAACAACTTCAAGATCAAGACCAACCTTTGACCTATCACAAGTCTGTCAACTAGACCACGGCACTAAATGCCACGTCCAGTCCCTCCTTGAACACCTCCAGGGATGGTGACTCCACCACCTCCCCAAGTAGTCCATTCCAATGTTTAAAAACACTTTTTGTGAAGGAATTACTCCCAATGTCCAACCTGAACCTCTCCTGGCCCAGCTTGAGGTTATGTCCTCTCATCCTGTCACTAATTGCCTGCTACTGTCAGGTGTTCAAGTAGTTGTAGAGAGTGATAGGATCTTCCCTGAGCCTACAGTTCTCCAGGCTAAACAACCCCAGCTCCCTGAGCCACTCATCATATGACATCCTCTAGACCCTTCACCAGCTTTGCTGCATTTGTTGCCCTTCTCTGGACACTCTCCAGCACCTCAGTGTCCTTCTTGTAGTGAGGGGTCCAGAACTGGACACAGTACTTGAGGTGTCGCCTCACCAGTGACAAGTATAGATGGAGAATCACTGCCCTGCTCCTGCTGGGCACACTATTTCTGATTTGAGCCAGGATGCCATTGACCTTCTTGGCCACCTGGGCACACTGCTGGCTCACAGTCAGCCAGCTGTTGATCAGCACCCCAAGGACCTTTTTCACTGAGCAGCTTTCCAAACACTCTTCTCCTAGCCTGTAGCAATGCTAGTTGTTGTGACTGAAGTATAGGACCAGGCACTTGGCCTTGTTGAACCTCATACTGTTGGCCTTGGCCTGTCTATCCAGTCTGACAACATCCCTCTGCAGAGCCATCCTACCCTCTAGCAGATCAACAGTCCCACCCAACTTAGTGTCATCTGCAAACTTACTGAAGGTACACTTGATCCTCTAATCCAGATCATCAAAACAGACTTTAAACAGGACTAGGCCAAGTACTGAGCCCTCGGAGTTTGATGGAATCTCCTCATTACATGTGAATGATAAGTTGCAATTTCAGTGAAAAAACCTTGAGAAAACAGTTTTTGCATGGCAAAATTTTGCAAGGTTGCAATAAAGCTCCTTAGTCCTTTATAGCGACTTTGCTCTTTAAATCCTCATTGTGGTGTCTGTGTTCCCTCTGGTGCGGTCTTTTTCCCAAACTGGGTTTCTCCAGCGACACCACAGGGAAGCCTCTGTGCAGCAGGTTTGACCAGAGTTGAACATATGTGCCTGTTTCCTTACCAAACTTGGAGTCCAAATGTTTTCTGCTTTGCTTTTTAGACTGGAAACAAATACCATTAGGTCCTTGCAGTGTCACTTCTGAGTTTTGACCTTTTAGACTTGGCCAGCCTTCAGTTGCCCCTTCAGCCTTCAGATGCTCCTTCAAAGGAGCATCTCTGACACAACAGCTTGGCTGCATGGGATGTGTTGCCAGCTGGCTTCATAGTGGGTTGCTGCAAACACTTAGAATTTCCCATTGGACAGATTCACACCATTTCACCCTGGAATCTGTGCTGCCTTGCTGCTCCAGCATGGACCAGCCAATGCCCCTGGGGAAGCAGTAACCTTCTAAATATACAGTTGTCAGAATCTTAACATTTTATTTCAGATTTGGAGGATTGGACAGTGACCCGTTATTTCTCTAAGAACATTTTAAGGCCTTGCTCTATAAATACACAAAATAATTCCATCAAATACTGTACATCATATAAGAGTCTAGCACAAAGGTTAGTTTTATGCTCTTTTCTCTAAGTCCTACCATTTATTCAAGATGAGATCAGAGGTTTCAGCCTATGATTGTGTAAGATAGTGCAATTTCTCAATATGAGCACATGATTAAACAAGCACATTACTGCATATAGCAACCTACTGCCCTTTAGCTGACTTGTTCTGACTATAATGGACATGATCCCAAAGTTTAAGATAAAATGCCTCAGTGAATGCACTGTAAGTTCTGAACAAGGCTGATTTGAAGCAAACACATACTCATTGACTACCATTGAAACAGGCAATAACTTGTCTGCACACTTCATTGTCAGATTGATTGCCCAATACAAATTACCCATAAGACCCCATGATGAGGTACATGCCCAGGGGTCAATGAACAGGACTGATATGGCAAGACGCAGTCAGGAGAACCTTTTGACAGAAAGGGAACATGTCCTTTGCTATAGCAGAACATCCCTTTTCCTGGGCTCAATAAGAGCCTTCCTATTTTGTGTATCCATGCTCCAGATACACACACCAAAGTCAGTGCACATCCTCCTTCAGCAATGGTAAGGATGGATGAGTAACACAGCTTGATGCTCTTCCATTGTCAGTCCCTCATGGAGATGGGTCACTTCTTACTACAGGAGTTGCAAGAGTGACAGCTATGTTACCTACTCTTGCACTTTATAAATGGATTTATTCTCCCATGCTAGCACAGGATTTCCATTTTCTCCTGTTGACCTTTACGACATGATATTCTAGCAAAAACAGGGCAAGTGCATTTGTTTGGACTACTTTTCAAGAATAAAAACATGTCCTGATAATGCCATAAAAATGGGGCAATTTATGGGGGCTGCAGTGCTGTTTCATCGGAAACCAAAACACCTCTAAATCAGTTACTCTTTCTTATGTTAGACAATGTGAGTGCAATAATGAACAAAAATGAAGAGTAAGGCAACAAATATCTGGAAACTTCAGCTATTAATTTATAGATGCTGCCTCCATGTCCCTCGATGTGATCATAAAATTAAATATTTTCATATGTTATCCACAGCTGGAAAAATTGCAAGAAATTACCAGAACTGAAAGCTTTTGAACATCTATTGCAGTGAAGTTTTTTGTCTGGAACATAACTTTGCATTCCTGACTGCCCTAGCACTTACATTACCATTCACTCTTGCTGACAAATACATACTGTTACTGGGAGGGATCTTTTTATTATTGTCACTACTATTACAAAATAGTCCAGCAAAATAGCATTGCAGAACCGTGAACTGACATATTTGAATCATTCTTGCACTATAGGCTGTTTTTCAATAAAAGTTACTTGTATTTACTAAGAATGCCCTTGAGATGTTTGCCTGAAATGCTTATCACAGAACAATGCACCTCACCTCACCTCTTGCCATTAGCACTTAGAATCCTGTGATTTCCTAGAATTCAGCATTTTTGCCTAACAATGTTAATTTAAAAAGCTAAATCTGAAAATACTAAAATGAGGGATTAGACTTTACTAGACAAGAGAGAAAAGAAAAAAGAACATATTTTGCTTTGAGTGGGAGGGAAGGTTACCACAAATATAGTTTATTTCATGTTTTGCATTTTGCTCTCTTTCTACAGTGAAATCGGATGAATTGCAGACAATCAAGAAGGAATTAACCCAAATCAAAACAAAAATTGACTCCTTGCTAGGGAGACTGGAAAAGATCGAAAAGCAGCAAAAAGCTGAAGCAGGTAGGTAAAAGCAATTTGTAGTCAAATGAATTAAATTAGAAGCTAGTTACCAGTCAAGCAGACAGACCAAAGAGAATGGAAGCTTTTCAGAAATTTTGCTAATAATGGAGGCCTGAGGCAAGGTAAATTAACTCTCAGGTAAAATTACTGGAAGGATAAATGAATATTCTTCATAGAGCATGTACCATCATTTCAAGAATTGTTTTCTATGGTGTAGTAGGGAAAAAATAATTTCTAGATGTTCTGGGAAAAAAAAATAGTAAAAACTTGACCAGACAGAATTAAGTTAGAGGTTGTCGACAATGGGGATGCTCGTGCTATCCACATTAAGAATTATTAGATGGTCTATAGCAAGAATTATTGCCTGGACAATAAGCAATAGACAATAGTCACAAGTTGCCACAAGGAAAAATTCTGATTGATACAAAGAAAAAAAATGCAGTTAACCAGTACAGCAGGTTGCCTAGAGAGACAGCAATGGCTCCATCCTTGGAGTTGTTCAAAACTCATTGGGCTGAGGCCCCATAGACCTGCACAAACTTTGAATTTGTCCCTGATTTCAAGAGGGATTGATCTAGGAGAGTCCAGAGCTCCCAGCCTTGGCTATTGAGTGAAGCTGTAGCCTCTCTGTAAAACTGGCCACACCTCTAGTTCAACTTTTCTCTGGCTTAAAATGTTTTGTTTTGAGGCAAACCTTGGGAATGACAAAATCCAACACTACTTTTTAATTTAATCAACATCTTTATTACTGTCATTGCGGTGATCATTTTGTTAGCTGAATGATCTTACCTGGCAGCACTTTAAAGCCATGCTGAGAGTTACAAGGTTGTATTTTCACAATGGTATATATGGAAAACAGTCTCAATTCTTATGACTCTCTACAGTATTTTATTTGATATTTCCTTATAGATCACATAGTACAACTTTGTACAGGAGCTGAGTACTAGCGAGCTGATTTTGATGAGAACCAGTGGGGAAATGGAAGCCTTATCTCATGAAAAACTCAATGATTTTTTCCCCCTCCATTCTGTGATGAAAACATTTAATGTATTTTGTGTGAAATATGTGAAAGAAATTCTGCCTCAGAACCTAGAACTGCCTGAGTATCTGGGCAGTAGTCAGTTAGATGAAGGCAAAAATCCCACCAGGACAATTAAAGAGAGTTTCATCAAGACTAAAACATTGCTGGGAATTAGCAGTTGAGGGTCATGAACCTGACACAGGAAAATAGATACTTAGGTTTGGATCCCTCGTTCCCAAGTAACTTACAAAAAAACCCCACAAACATAAAATTCTTAAAACAAATAAATTCTTAAAAAATAATAACTTATCTCTTCTTTACAATCATTCTCTAAGTTAACAGACAAGGACCAATCCCTCAGATGTTACAGCTTATCTCACAAAGCTGAGGGCTTTTTTCAAGTCTAAGGTAATTATCTCTTTCAGGAGAACTGTATACAATATGTATTCATTATATTCTACTTGGTATTTCATGCAAGTTAGATAGAAGTTGGTATAATCAATGAAGATGTAATTGCAAGGCACTCCATTGAATCACTTGTGTACTGAAATACTCTGAGATGGTGCATCCCTACTTTAGGGAGGTTTTATATAAAATCCATTACTATGCAAAACAATCTACACATCATTATACTTTGACATCCAATTTTCACTTTTGCTAAAGGACTGTAGTGAACTCATTTAAAGAGAAATCAGCTCAAAGAGGAAAACGTTGATTTGTATTGAATCACACTGTTATGCCTTTTGAAGACAAGCAATAAATATCTTCAGAGACTAAAGACCAGCTTCAAAATCTTGATGTTTTAAAACATCAGGTGCAGACCCCATCCCCCATATTCCCTGCCTCTCATCAGAGGGTGTGAGGAGAAAAACACCTCAGAGATACCAGTCAGAACAGATACCCATTTAAGTCTCCTGAGCTGATGAAGAGGGTTATGCAGCCTGGGTGATTAGCCTGCAGATGATTGCTTCCTCAGCTAAAATTCAGTAGCTGAACTACTTCATTTACAATGTCAGATGTGAGATGATGAGATGATTCTGTTTCTTCTTTATGGTCTGGCAATATTATTTCTTACTTTCTTCTGTCAGAAGGTGTGGCCTCACAAAGACTGAGATCAGAGAGAGGATGCGTGTCTTGTTTATACAAAACAAAAATCAAGCCATCATCTTGCCTTTTTGGTTTTCTAAGTTTGAATCACTCTCATGAAGAATATTTAATTTTTAACCTCAAAAGTTGTTACATCTGAAGGAATGTGATAGTTTACAAGATGGATGAGCTCAGTGCATACACTGGTTACTCTTCTACAGCTGTGTGAAAACTGTCCTTACAGTAATAGTTTGTGTTCTGTCTTTTTTTATTATTTTCCCTGACCATTTCAATAGGGGGAATATAGATTAAATGATTTCCTGTACATAGTAAAAATAGGAATAGTGACTTTTTTTGGTAAAAATCTGTATCAGGAAGCTGGGAATAAGCTGTTCTGATGTGGAAAAATTGTTAGAGGAGAATATTCTCCCTGTAATATTCGAGATTGGGGCTGAAAGTTAGTACCTTAAGTTTAGCTTCTCAGCAGAGCCCAAAGAAGTTAGGTACTAAAATGGTATTCTAGACTCCTCTAAGAGTAAGTTCTCATTAAGACAATTAAGTAAATAATATTTTTTTAGCAACTGCATCCTAGAAGACTTCCCATTTAAATGTACCAAGTCTATCATTTCAGCATCCTTTTTTCAAATGCTTTGACCAAAGCTGATTCAGTTGTCCCTGCTACAGCTGAGTGACCTCAGAACTGGCTTGAGACAGGAGCTGGTGAGGTCAGATATACAGGGATAGCTGACTCAATCCACATTTCCTTGTGCAGTAAGGCAAGTAACAGAATGACTTATAACTAGCATGGTATTTTATGAAGCACCTCACCAACAGATTCCCCATGGACTGAATCTTTTATTAGTACATGTGACTACAGTATTGACAAAGCAATTACCTAAGATTACTTTTTTTTTATGCAAGAATCTTTCTGAAGACATTATGAGACTAAGGGAGTAAAGCTTAATTGTTCTATGTCTTTAGTAAATGACTTTGACAACAAGTGCTCCCACCTGAAGTACTGCATACAGTTCTGGTGCCTCCAGCATAAGAAGGATATGGAACTGTTGCAGCAGGTCCAGAGGAGGATCACGAAGTTGATAAGAGTACTGGAGCACCTTCCCTACAAAGACAGGCTGAGAAAGGTGGGACTGTTCAGCCTGGAGTAGAGAAGATTGCATGGAGACCTCATAGCAACCTTCCAGTGTCCACAGGGGGCCTACAGGGAAGCCAGAGAGGGACTCTTTGTTAGGAATTGTAGTGATAGGACACTAATCAGTACAAATTGAAAGAAGGGAAATTTAGGTTAGATATTAGGAAAAAATTTTTAACTGTGAGGGTGGTGAGACACTGGAACAGATTCCCCTGGAAGGTTGTGGATGCCTCAACTCTGGCAGTGTTCAAAGCCAGGATTGATAAAGCCCTGAGCAACCTAGTCTACTGGGAGGTGTGCCTGCCCATGGCAGGGACAGTTGGAACAAGATTATCTATAAGGTCCATTCCAACCCCTTAATATGCTATGATTCCATGACTAGAGACTAGCAAAGACTTAAGAGATCAACATAAGAGGCAAAACAAATGTACAAAGGCAAAAGGGAAAACAAATGTCTTGGTTTAAGTCTATAGTACAGAAAAATACAAGCAGATTTGAATAGCATGTGCAGCTAGTAATAATTTATGGTAAAATAATATGTTCATAGAGATGACAAAATATAGAGCTTCAAGGCAATCCTTGATTCATTGTCTGTCCAACAAGATAGGTGATGCACAACTAGTGTTACAGAACAGTCTTACAAGGAAATGTTTTTGTTCTAGAAATGTCATCATTGATCACCCTCAGACTGAAAAGACATTGTTTTTCCAGCTATAAGCAACCAATTCTCTGGCCCCCATTCACTTGAGTGCATAAAGTTTTTCATCTAATCTCCTGATGTGCATAGGAATGAGACTCTGATCCCTCCAACCACTCTTCTGGCCAGTCAGTCTCTGTCATTCCTCCTTCAGTCTTCCTCCGGATTTCTGCAGTTCCTCAACATATCAAGGTGTTTTGCAATACCTAATCACAGCAATCCAGCTATTTGCACTAAGCTAACCAGAACAAATTCTCTGGGCCTCCATGAAGATGGTCTTTCTTTTCACCACTTTGCAGAAAAAATAGGAAGCCTGTATCTGGGAAATTGGAAAGAGGCATTCTCCAGTTACCTCAGCTGGATATACCAATAAGGAGAAACTGTTACTTTACTCCATAAATAAACATGTTTTCCTGTCTAGAAGGATTTGTTATCTGTATGGTCATTGAGATACATTAAGAGCAAACTTATTCAAATTCTTGTTAATTTATTGGCAATTAACAGCCTCTCTTCTTCTCAGAGCATAGAGATTTATGTACTTCTCATTGGCAGCAAATAAATAAATATATAGTGACAAGGCAAAGTCAACTCCAGAAAATCACAAAGCTGGATCCACTGGTAAATCAAGCCTTCATCCACTGCATGGGATCGATGACCATGTTGATACTGTGGTTGATGTATGTACTGATTTTTGAAAACAAAGTTTTTGATCATATTTGCCTCATAGATAATATCATACTAATTTTTACAATGCTAGTACATCTGGAGATGGAAAGCTTAGGTTTCTTCCTCAGACCACTTTACTTCCCCACCATAGGAAAGGCTACTGAATCTCTATAGAGTATGTTTTCCTTACAGAAGCCCAAAAGAAACAAATGGAAGATAATGCTGATTTGATTCAAGAGGAATGCATATCAGAGAATGCAGATAACTCTACGGAAGAGCCAATTGAAGGAGGGCCAGATGCAGATGGGGATGGAGAAGATATGACTGATGGGATAGAGGAGGATTTTGATGAGGATGGCAGCAATGAGCTGGTAAGGAATAATCATGCCATGTGTGTCTATACAGTTCCTACAAGTAACCACAGAGAACCAGAACTCTGGATTAACAAAATAAGCTCACAGCAGCACTGTGATGTCCTGTAACTAGTGCCTAGGTCTACACTCTTCATACACTGTAGTATCAATAAAGCATAGGGCCCTCTGAGGAAAAATGAGAAAAACACATTTTACTACACTTAGTGGTTTTAGAAAGGAAGTGAAATGTACTTTAAATTGGTTTACATTTATTATTTTACATTTACTGAAATGTATATGAGAAAGGAAAATGTGGCATGCTTTTCTTATTTTCTCTTTCTTTTACTGGAGCATTTCAGTATTAAATAAAATTATAGAAAGGAGAAGTTTCTCATTAGTAAATATGTCCCACCCCTATCTTCATGTGTGTACTCTACAAGCTGTGTTGGGAGATACACATTTCTTGATGGAAGAATTTTTACTTAAGACATATTTGGCTAAGAAATGTTTGCGTTTTCAACCTGAGACTGCACCTTTCATGACATGCCCATCCGGATGCTAAACATCTAAGTTCTTCTAGAGCAAAATGTAAAATATTTTGACAGTCAGATTTATATCTCTATAGTCATTCCTAATAAGAATGGAACAGTTATATTCGTTTATACTCTATAATTCTCTCCCTCCCTGGCTTTCATATTCTTCTGTTTTGAGCAGAAATAACTTCTGCGCTCGTTATCATTGCTTGCTCTTTAACACACATTCAATCATGTGTGCATTGTAGAAGTCATTCAGTGAAGCCAGCAG
>NW_008665436.1:54191-90224 GCF_000695815.1 Acanthisitta chloris | reverse complement strand
ACCAACACCAAGTCTGGACTAACAGGGCATGTCAATAACCAACGTTTTGCCCTGCTTACTGAAAATGCAGTTTAAACCTACTGGTAATTTGCAAGCTTGTGTCCCTTTAGTCAACACAAGACCCTCTTGAATTTATATATCCTGAATAGAATTATCCCCAGGAGAAGCTACTATGACTTGAATCCCCTCATCTTTTAACATGAAATGGAGAATGGATGACATTATCCCTTTCTCTCAAAGGGACAGGTTCTCCTGTACAGCTATGAGGATTGTCTAAGAAGCTGTCACTCTGAATGTGTAGGAAATTGAAATTTAGTAAGTTATAAATAGTTGTAAATATAATATCTCACCATGGCTAATACCTGACCAGATGAAGTAATATTAACAATAGGGGTGGCCACAGCTTAACTAGACTGGTGGGTTTTACACTAATTAGGCATCAGACTCCCTACTGCAGACAACTAAGTGGGGACATTAATGTACAGTATATTAGGTTAAGATTGCTCAGTGCTGTTGTTTCACCCTGTGGGTATGACATATTTAGCATATATCTACACTATACAGCAACACAAGATGTTCTATTAACAATAGGGGTGGCCACAGCTTAACTAGACTGGTGGGTTTTACACTAATTAGGCATCAGACTCCCTACTGCAGACAACTAAGTGGGGACATTAATGTACAGTATATTAGGTTAAGATTGCTCAGTGCTGTTGTTTCACCCTGTGGGTATGACATATTTAGCATATATCTACACTATACAGCAACACAAGATGTTCAAGAATTTTTTCTCAAAAGCCTCTCTTTAAAAAGCAAGCAGCATGGGAAGACTTCATTAGCAGTGAAAGCCTGGAATTAGCACAGCCACATTTGCACACTGCTGTTTCCGAGTTAAAAGGCCTTTCTAAGATTTATGTTACGGAATTAGTTGAAGTGCAGTGTGTTGCAGACACAGCTTCAAAGACAGCTTGGAGGTCTGAGACACACATCTAAGCCATGGTGGGAAACCAGCTCCAGTTTCTCTGCATGTCATTACTGAGCACATGAGTCCTGGGAGGAGGTGGCCTCCAGTATGTGGAGAATGGTGCCCTCTGCTCTGCACCCTAACATGGGTAGTATCCCCTCAGTCCTGAAATGCTGGTAGCAAGGAAAGGCCAAGGAAGAGAACTTAAGTGCACAGTTTTCGTCAGGTGCAGCCTGGTCCAATGCCAGGGCAGTGGAGTGTGTCAGCCTCATGTCTTCCACATTCCCAAACAATGGGACCCTCCAGCTGAGAAGATGGCAGTATTGCATTCTTTAAAGATTAGAAGGAAGACTGCCACTGATGTAAAATCCCTGCCTTTTCATCTTCCCTTGCCATTTCCCTCAAGCTTTGGAAGAAGCCACTTCATATTAGTTTTCCTGCCCTCTATGATGGAACAATAATAATTTCTTTATTTTGCAAAACATAGGGAGATTAGTGAATGCAAAACTGCAACAGATAGGTTAAAGGATTTCTTAGCAAAGAATTACTTCAAAGAAATCTCAGGCTACGGGTGCTTTCCACAAAAAGGCAATTATAAATTGAACTATGTATCTTTTATCTATAGTTTTTACCCAAACACTCAGGCAAGTACTGTTATGATATGAAGCTGGTAGTCCTTGATGCATATTGTAATGCAGACTGGTTTTCACCTACACTTACATATATTTATGTAGATATAATGGCCAATTCCTATAAGCTTTACTTTCTACTCCAATCATTGATAACTCTATAACAGAAAAGTCAATAACAATAGTATCAAATACATAGTGAATATCCCATTAGGAATACTTAGGATTTCAACCTGCTTCTACCCGATCTGTGCCCTGCTGACTGGCATTGCCCTCTATTTTGCAAAAAGTAAAGTACATAGATAAGCTTGTTATAAAGCAAGAAGTCCTAATGAATGTTTTTCTCCTGTTTCATGAAAAAGGTTATTTAGGAAAAAGAGGTGACTAATAGCAAATGTGTCATTTTGGAATGGAGCCAATTATAGCTCTTTTGAGGGGAGAAAAAAGTGATTTAAGCATGAAAAGTGTTAAATGTGAAACCATTATGACAAACTTTCCATGTGTAAAATCAAAACCTTGGACTCAGAATAAGAAACACCCTTCCAAAGGTCATTTTTAAATGAAATCTATAATATTTTACAAATATAAATCTAAATGGATTTCAGACAATGATTACAAAAATATTTTCTTTCATCACTAAGAGCAGCAGAAGAAATAGAAAATCATTTTAAATAGGAATAGCTAATGCTCTGAAGTCAGTTCAGCCCAAAACTTAGTTGTGAGTCCACTAGGATGAAAAGTATTACTAGAGGGAGAAGGAACATGACTTAAATTTAGATCTTAACCTTTGTTGAGTTCTTCAGATTTAGCTGTAAATCATCTGCCAAGCCATTTGCCAAAACCCTGCTGCAAGTTTGCTGAACAGAATTCTGTTGTCTTAAGGCTGTCAGTAAAGGAAAATGTTCAATAAGGACATACCCAGTGCCAGACTCCAGATGCTGCCAGAATGGAGCCTCTGAATCTGTGTTTGTGAGTCTGCATCTCTGCACTAGAGGACTCAAAAATTTATTTCTTTCTCTATTTCTAAATCTAACTTGCAAAAGAAGTGACTATGCACGAAGTATGGTGCGGGTTTAGGTGGTAGGATCAGTTCTCTACATTCACACGCTGTCTATTTGGAGGAACAGGTTACTGCACATTAACTGAGTGATGGCAGCTGTCCTCATGCCTGCTTTCAGCCCAGATCAACTGTAAAAAAAGACCAAGTAGTTTAGCCTGCAGTCTGAGTTAAGTCAGGCATAGATTTAAGGACCCTTCAGCCTCTTCAGCTGTCTGCCTGACTGCACACACAAAACAACATCCCATTCAACAGCTGCACACCTTCTTCATCCACTGTCTAGACCAGATTGTTGTTCATCCTTGCATTGTAATTTTCTATGGACTAAGACAAGCCTACAAACAGTTGTTATGGCTCAGCTGAAGTGTGAAAAAGTTTTACGCCACAATGACTGGATTGCCCATCTGAACTCTAATTCAAGACATGCTGCATTTGAAGTACCTGCTGCAGTCATCACCTCTTGGGAAAGTTTCTCTTGTACCATTTGCCAACAAATGTCTCTCAGTAAGTGTCTCCACTGCTGCAGACACTTCAGCTTAAGGATCTTCTTAGAACAATTACCAAAGAATTTGCTTCATTGACATAATGTAGAGTTCTTTAAATGGTGACTTCAGATACATGATCAATCTATGTACAGAGATGTCAAATAGTTAACTTCATCTTCATCAGTGAAGACTGCCATGTGCTTCTCAGTCAACTGCTCTTACAAGTTGGCCTCTTGCTCTGCCTTGGACAAAAGTGTGCGTATATTGTAGTTATATATATAGATATATGTATAAAAAATAGTCACTAATTTCGAATGTAGCACCTGAGCTTACTTCACAATTCATGTCACTTAACTGACCATTGGAGATAGCTGCAGGGGATGAAAACTACAGGTGTTTCCATTGCTCCTTTTAGGTAAACCCAGATTTTACTGGACTCATAATTCAGACTTTCTATCCACTCCTAACATTGAATAGTTTCTAGTAGCAGTGAATTTAAAATCTCTGTTTTCCAATCTAGTGCAAACATATCTACTCTTACTCCTTTCCATTTGAACTGTCCTTCAATGGTGTTGTGAAGAAAGCAAGATACAGCTTCCCTTCCTGTATTACAGAAAACAATCTCCTGTGAAACAAGATCTTCATGTGTACCAAATTCTGCCCACACACAAATCACAAACAGGCCACAAATCATTAGAGCACAAATCGTCAGTGATACCAAGTGGTATTCAGGTGTCTGCCATGGCTTTGAATTCTAAGTAGTAGGAAGGAAACCAAATAACCTTCCTCTTATTCCTGTGACTACACAGCAGAAAGAGGAAAAATCACCTTTGCAACACAGTTCAACACATTACAATATTTGAGAAGCAGCTTGTCCTCAGACACTCTGTAACAAGCCCCTTCTTACTAGAAGTAGTATTAGCAGTGTGCAGTGTGGCTCAGAGCTTGCAGGAAAAACATTTCTAAATTACCATGCATAGTGGTTCCCTTACTCTGCTGATTTAGCAGCTGATCAACCCAGTGTAGTCCCAGAACATTTCAGATAACTTCTCTGAACTTGTTTCAAAGGGTGCTAATCAAACACTGAGGAAGTGCTGGCTCAAAATGAACTATAACTTCTCATTGCAATCCCCTTGTAAATAACACAGGTGGCATCCAATTAGTGAGCTGAAAGCTTGAAGTATTGTAGATTTGCAAAAAAAAATCACTTTTGGCTAATGTTTAATAAAATACCAACAAAATAATTAATTGGAATGAGTTATACACAAGCACTCATCTATATTACATTGCTTGAGAATAATAGTTTCTATCAAACTGTCAATCTTTCATAATAAATAACTATGATAGTAATAGCACAGCAGTGGTTCAGTACTTAGGCATTCAGTAGAGCAAACAGTGTTTTCTGGTGGAGTCTGTGATCCAAATGATTTCAAAGACAATAGATTTATTGTGTCATAACTCAGATCAGACTCTGGTTAGTGCTTTATTGGAATTTGAAGGATATATTCACAGTCACAGCATTGTGTTTTTATGCTGATGTAGCTTGATAAAAGTAATGAAGCAACACAAGCATTAGATGGGAGTTGCACAATAATGAGTGATCTTTAACGAGATGTCTTAAGAGGCATTTTTATTAAATTATTTTAGAACCAAAAATAGACCGTGAAAGGCCCAATTCCGGTTACAATGTAGATTTACAGCAGCTATTTCAAAACAATTATAGTTCCCTTTCTATTAAGTGTATTTCAGTTGTATTTACATCTCAGGGTTATTTAATTTCTTACTCTTGCCCTTTTCTCCACATCCACACTGTATGTTTTCAGTCTATCAGATTTGTCTCTAATGTTTGATAGAGAATCATGAATTTCAAACAAAAATACCAGAAACTGCCAGAGACATAAAACTCAGGGTAATCCTCTTGCTGCACTGAGTTTCATTACGCAAAGGTAAAACCACTATGATATAATAATAGCTATATTTCTTGCAGGAATTGATGCAATTACCATTTAAATCAAGGGAACCACCTAGTACTTTGGCTAAAGTTCATCAAAATCATTTCCTTCTTGTCACAAATGGGTGACTTAGATTGCTGAAAGGTCCACTGTCAAAGGTATTAGCAAAAGTGGTTTTAATATGATGTTGTAAAAGTGTGACTTAGCAGAGTTCAATGGCAAGGTTTACTCTGTGTGGCACAATCATTTGAACAATGATCCAAAACTACCAAGACACAAATCAAATTACCAAGGCCCAAATCAGAGTTACCATGTTAAAAGGTTTCGTGCAATATCAGTTACTTCCCAAACATCTGCCTTTCGATAATAGTATCTCTGCCTCAGGGAGTAATGTTGAGAGGCATCCCCACTCAAGGGGAGAACCTGACATGCAGCCAGGCTGCTTCACTGGAGAGCTCAAAGAAGGCTCACTTAGACTGTCCTGTTTGTGGACTAAAGTGATCACACTGTTGTCAAATTACATGCAATGGGAAAGGTATGCATGAGTCTTCTTTTACCCACAACTTATTTTGTGCCTGGATAAATGAGTCTTGGAAAAGCTACTTACTGTTCATGTGTTAATCACATGATAGGTGTTCCAAGCTCATATGCATTGATGCTTATTTTGTCATTCTTCTTCTTTGTGGGCCTTCAGAGAACAGACTTTAAACTATAGGAGGTCTTGACTGGGCTATAGCTCAGATCTTTACCTCCTCTGACGCCTGAATCAAGCTACCATTTCTTTGAGTAAAGGGCTGAGTGTATCCATCACACCACTCCTATAAGCAGCTAAAAGGAAATTAAAGTAATTTAATAGCAAATTGGTATGAAACTGTGAAACTTTCTTTGCCTTCATTATTTTGTGTGGAATTCAACTATGAAAATACTCATCAGAGAGCAGAATAAGATCTACAGAAAAAAAAGTCAAAAAATTTATCTGATTAATTTCATCTAGTTTAAACCCAGTTTTGCACATCTTGAATAGCAAGACTGATCAAATATATGACTCTGTGATAGTATTGGTAGCACTTAATTTATTATTGTAAACTGGATTTTTCATTGCCCTTTTAGGTGCCTTTCTTCCATAGCATCAGGGCATACCAGACTGACTCTTCTATTATCAGCTGAATTAGACTGATTAGGCTTGACAAAAAGATCAGTAGCTACTGTGACAACTTGCAGCTTGCTGAGTGCACTTATACATGGTACTACTTAGGAAAAAAAAGGACAAAACTTCTAATTAATGGTAATGGATGAAGAACGTTGTAGTAGAAATTTTATTTATTTTACTTTAAAAATTACTCAGACCAAGTAAAATTTTGTCTTTTCTGTGCACTGAACAATTTGGACTTCATTGAAATCTTGCTTTCAGTATCAGGGAAAACATGGATCTTTTCATTCCCAAGACAAATGAATAGATAAAAGATTGTGTTCACTTGATAAATATCAGTGCAAGATGTTTGTACTTGAGCAAGCTAAGAAAGTCATTAGGGGCAGCATACCTGACAGATACTAATGTGTTGTACCTTCCAAAGCTGCAGTAAATCTAATAACCTGTGACTGAAAAAATGGAGAAAGCAATAAAAGCATGCCATGGAAATCAAAATTGTACGAAACTTCCTGACATGCCCTTTTGTTATATTTAATATATGCAATAGCACAGTAGACCTGTTTGCTGCTCACATGCTGTTGTATGAGTCATTGGAAAGGCCTCACTACTGGCTCCTCCTCCCCATTTTTCCTGGCAGTTGTTTTATCAGAGGAAGACTGCCTAAGCAGTGTTCAGGGTTTTACCTGGGTTACTTTTGACTGACTGCATAATAATTTTCTAATTATTATTTACATCCTATCCCCCACATATCACATGGAACCTGCGGAAAATGTTATTATGTACTTCCTGCCTCTTTCTACTAAACTTTCCTGTCTGTAATTGCATTTTTGTAAAAGGAATGAACAAAATAATCTCCTCAAAATCACATATATCCCTGTGAATCGGATCTATATTACTTAGTCCCCAAATAAAAAAAAATAAAAACAACAAAATTAAAAACCATAAAACATTTAAAATATTTGTAATGTAAATAACGTAATTAATTTACAGCCATTAGAATCTTATAGACTTGATGCAAATTAGCTTGAAAAGAATGTTTTTTCCTTCTGTTTACCTCATTTCTAAGCAAAGTATGGGAGATAAGGAAGTTTGAGTCTTGTTCCCAGCCTTGTCAGTGATCCCCTGTGGTAGACTGAATGCGCAGGTAGACTCAGCCCCTCTTTTTGATGCCAGACCAACAGGTGCCTTTGGCCTTACATGCAAGAAAGGAGCATTCCCAAAATATATTGCTTACATTTATAAAAACTTATATGCTTTCCAGTCAAGACAATTGTCTGTTGAACAACATGGAACATACTCTTCAATGAAACTGTCTTACTTTTTTTATTCCACCCTGCCATCAGTGTTGACCTGCCTGAAGTTTCAGTCATCATTTAACTTTCTACATATTCTGCTAAGACTTACTAGCATGGCCTCTCTTTTTGAAGCCTGCCCACATACAAGGCAATTCTGGATAGGTCCCTTTCACACCCAGCAAGGCAAACATTAAGAAACCTTGCTAGCAACTTCCAGCAAAATGCTCAGGCATATATAGCAAAAGCAGGAAAAGTTGTGCTGCTTTTTCTCCTATAGTCTGTCAATCTCACTGAGAACAGAAGGAAGAACATGCTATGTTCAGCAGTTTAAATGGGGCACATCCTTTCTGAGACAATAAATGGGTATAAATATTAAACATACAAGGGTTTTTTTTATTAATTTTCTTTATTCCCTGAGAACTACTATAAGAATTGGTCACAAAATTAGGTATTTAGACTACCCTAGACAACCTCAAACAATGCTTGGTGATAGTCCAATCCTGCAAGAAGGTACGCTCAAGTACTCATTCTTTTATAAATGCTGTCAATACAGAGTACTCAGCCTCATGAAAGTTTGGCAACATACCTGTTTGGAAACACTAGCATGGGTGGCATCTTGGCAATATATCTGATACACAAATTTCTGCTTACCACTTAATATGTTTTGAGGTTTTTTTAGAAAATGTCTGTTTGTGTCAATGCCTTCCTATGGACCTGGGTTTTGAAAAAGCAGCTTGTGTGCTTTCTCTGTTTTGGAAGAAACTTTGATGTTTGTTGACGCACTGTAAATATCTTTATCATTATTTAGCATTTGTTATTCATTTCTGTGCTAATTTCAGTTTTCTTTTTGTTTTCTATTTCTTTTTCTTTTTAGGCAGGACTATGTGTTTATCTTAAGCTTATAGACACAAAATAAGATAGTCATGGTGCTTGATGCTTTTGAGGCTGTGAATTCAAACAGGGGCAAATAATGCTCTCAGATTGGGCTTAAAATTCTCTCAGACACGTAAACAAAATACTTGCCAAAATGAAATTAACTACTCTATGATATAACATAATTGACCTTAATATTCAGTACAAGTGGCCTCATTATATTTACTCAGTCTAAGTAGATCAGAATTAGCTACACAGATTTTGCTAGCCTAAAATTTATGAGCATAGAGTCAACTGCTGAGTGCAGTACAGAAACAAGGACAACCAAACACCACCCAGAAGAAAACTTGGATCCCTTTTTTGGTGAGGATGACAGTGAGCTATAAAAAATATCACAAGCTTTTTTCTGTACCTTATTGTGGAAAAAAACCCATCAGATTTAATTGAAGTGACTCCACACTTTATATACTAACACTGATTTCAGCTTCCAGCCATGAATTTTTTTGCCAACATAATTTTAACTAATTCTGGTGGAGTAGCTCTTCTTTTACTTCCCTGTATTTTGGTTGATTCCAGTAGACTTTGGATGACTGGTGGTAGGTGCTGGGTTGGGCTTGATTCACCCATTATTTGCAATCAATATTCCCCAGGCATCAGAATAGTAGCCTAGTGTAGATATTAAAACAGCAGTATGAGGTACATTTGGAAAGTGGTGGATGGGAAGGGGGATACTGGTGTTTTCTAGGCTCTCGCTGGAACCCTGAAATCCTCTGGAACAACTCAAGCCAGTTGAGTCTCCATTTGGCTATGGATTTTAGTCTATCAGCTTAATCCTGAAATTCTTAGATTTAACTGAAATTGAGCAATTGTCATGCATCACACATTTTCCCTGGTGTGTCAGTCTTTGAAAGTAAATAGCTTTAGTTCCCCTAGAAAACACTTATTTCACAGGCTTTATCAGTATGCTTGAGCCTCAAGAATGCTGAATGAAAAACCTGCAGAGGAAATGTTTTTCTGCTGAAAGTCTTCACACTTCACACAGAGGTATAAACATTGAAAAGCCAAAAGGTTTTTATTCTTCCATATTAAAAGATGAAACGTTAAATGTTTTTATTTTTTCAATACAAATTGCAGAGCCACAGTTGTTAGTGGCCCAATTATTCCAAAAGGTCTCCCTTTTTTGAGAAAATATAAATGTGTTACTTAGAAAATTTTCTGCATGATTAGTATCAAAACATGAAAGGCAGATTGAATTTATCCATACACAGGCATTTATGGACCTCAGAAAAGGGAAGTTATTTAGAAGGTGATAGAAATGTAATTGCCAATTCAACAAAAAAAGCAATCAGTGAGGAATAAAACAAGCTCAGTCTGCCAAAATGAAGATTTGGAAGTTAATCAAATGCCATCTTAGCCAGCCTGTCATGCTGCTATGTGCATCTGAAGTTTCCAAATTGTTGTTGCTACTGATTTCTAAAAGTACACTACAGTTTTGTAGTCTTTCAAAACGAGTAAGTTGTTTTCCAGCCATATTAAATAGAGAATCAAAAGGCTAAATTCTTCTCTGCTTCCTATTTGCAGGGTTATACTAATCTCTTCTCAACTATTGGGTGATTCTGCACCATTTGCACACCAGAATGTAACCCCAAGCCTGACTTTTTGCTTTGTAACTTTTATTTTTAAATGAATGTCTCTCGAAATCCTCATAAAACCAAAATACTATGAACTATTATGCACTGTGCATTCAAATAAGTATTATGCAGGAAAATGTAAAGCAAAACCTGTTTAAAATAGGGCCATCTTTTACTGTTATTTCCATCTGGATCACATTCCCATACCAAGTCTTTCACAGATAACAGTTTTAAGCAGGTAACTCTACATCCTGTAGGTTTGACTGTCTAAATTCATTATACTGTCACCATTTATGTATCCATTGTACATCATTGTTAGTCTCATTCTGCTCCTTCTTCCTATGGTTTACTCTGGGCTTTCACAGTATCTCTCTTACGCTATATACTTGCAACCACTTCTTCCAGCAAGCTCTTCTCCTCATTCCTTGTGTATCAGTTTAGGTTTTGCCTCACTCCACCTGGTCTTTTAGTTGAGTCAAACTTCTGCCTCCTGCTTCCAAGTAACTGAAAATGTTCCTACTGATTAGAGAGGACACTCCTGATCTCTATGCCATCAATGTGTACAATTTTTTTTTCCTGTAATGAGTACACTTTGGGTTTTGACACCTATCTAAACTCTAATTTGGCAATACTAGGGAGGTTTGGTAGGTGCTTTCTGTGTAATCAGTTTAAGGTAGCTCTCCTGGTAAGCTCCACCTTTCATATATTTTTAAAACACACTACTTAAAGTGTGGACAAAGTGGATGGCCTCGGGGTACCAGATTTAGTAGTTCCTTTATACATTAAACTGTGTGTTCAAAACTGCACACTTGGCATTGGTAGGACAGGAACCACTGCCTTCAGCATTAAAACTAACTGGGCCTCCACCTCACACTAGGGAATTCCTACACCTCACATCAAGTGGAAGTTAATTCAGTAGGAATTTTATTTTACAACACTTTGACAGCACTTTGCAGCATAAAACCTTCTCATTCATAGCATTCATGATAATAAAGGGCAATGCTTACTGTGAATGTGACAGGACTCAGTTAGACTTGCTTTTCATGAAACATGAACCATCCCAAGAAGCAGAAAACACCTAACCATTGCCACTGAGAGTCATACCCTTGAAAGATCACTATGAATATCCACTCATATGCAGGGTTAAAGGAAAGTGGGACATTTTTCTCTCTCCTGTATTGGCATTGAATCCCAAGAAGGTGTTGAGCTGGTCTCAAGGCACACTGGAACAAGCTGAGAGAACTCTGTAGGCAACATCAGGGTGGCCTTACTGCATTTGGTTTGGTTTTAGCAGTCAAGAGGTAACAGGAAAGGGAGAGTTGGTGGGAACATGGTTACACATTGGGCTAGCAGGGTGAGTGCATACTGGGTAAAGACTTCAGGGCAGCACCTCCCCACCTTCCTACCTGTTCCATGTTCTCCTGCATGGAGATCCTGCAGACCTCCCCACACTCTGCAGAAGGCCCAGTGTCGCCAGTTTCAGATTCCTCCCACTGTTATCAGAAGCTATACTACTAGTTCCTGAGTCTTCTCCTACTGCTTGTAGGACCCTGTAGAGGAAGATTTTGCTGCAAAAGCAGTCAAGCAGGAGAAAAACACAGACTAAAGGAAGGTAGACAGATCCGCTTCCTTCTCTCATAGCCCCTCTCAAGCTTTCAAATGACCATGGTGACTCTAATCCCAAAGTCATTCCTTCAGTCTCACACCTGGCCATCGTCTCAACTTCAGTATGTCCTCACTGGCACTCTTCAAATAATAGATCCTATCTCCACCACTACACCCAAAAGCATTCATCATAATTCTGCCTATAAAGGACACTGAGAAAGAAAAGATATGTTGGTCTAGGGGAAAAATCAGTATTTGATAGGGCTGTCTTATTCATCCTGCTGATTTTTATTGGGCAAACAACTGAAAGAGAACATTTTAATACAAAGGAGACAGAAGTTTGTTTTCAATGATGAATAATACAGTCATTCTCATATGTACTCACATAAGTACTAACACTTCAAAACAATTAAGCTGTTCACTGAACAGAAAAAACAATTCTGTAGTGTTTTTCGCAATTGAAGTATGATTGGCAGAGTGCAAAACAATGATTGTTTCATCATTTGAAGAAAGGTTTAAAGAAGGTGCAAATGGTTCTTTTAATTATTGTTTATTAATATTTACCAAACAGTACAATCCCTCTATTTATTAAATACAGTGAATATTCTATGTCTAGTTGATTATAAAAAGTTTTGCTTTAGTGCCGTAATTTTGTCTGTTATGTTTTACAAGTGTTACAACTGATGGCAGCAAACCCATAATACATATTCACATTCCCCTGCTAACACTACTGAATTGAGCATTTACATTTCATATTGGGGCATTAAACTAAATCACCTATATAAGTGTTACAGAATCAGAGATTTCATGCCTTAAATTAAGAGACAAAGTTCAAGGTGTACCTCAAATGAACACAGCTGTGAAGCCAATGTGATAGCTAATAGAAATTCAAGGCTGCTCAGTAAGCCCTGCTCATTCTTTGTGGTTTTCCATTAATGATAAAAAATACCATGTAAAAGACAAAAAAAGGCATTACTGGGGCTTGCACTCAATGTGAGCTGCCTGCTTAAGAGAAAAGGATATTGTGTTGAGTTAGACATAGCAAATAAACAGAACGGCAATTTAAACTACTACCTTCTGTACCACCTTCTGATTTTTCTCATTTTAGGTAAATAACCAGATCAACAATGTTTAACCAAGTTCTGGTTGTTTTGTTGAGTTTTTGTAAAAAGTTATTAGAGGTGAAACAGAGGACACTATTCCAGAGGACGTAAGAGCAGCATCTGTGGCCCTGGATTCAGTATTCTCAGCTGTACAGATAACAGTATAAGAGCATCGGATGCAATCAAAAACACACTACAGTTGCAGTTTGAGGTAGTGCAAGTATGAGGGCTAGTGCTGGGAGTGAAAGGACATCACACCTGCTGCATTTTAATGGGGCTTGCAGTTGTTTTGCAGAAAGTGATGTATAACAGTCACGTTACCCACTGTCAAAGCCTAGTCAGACACCTGAACCTAGAAAGGTGTCAGACATTGAGTCTCCTACTCAACATGAGCCTGACAGAGGTAGACGTGCAATTTTACCAAGCAGTAGTCAGCAGTAACTTCAGACACCTCCATTATAGTTATTAAAATCACAATTCCAGTCCTACAAATGGATTTGTCTGGCAAGGAAAAAGAGGCAGAAGAGTAAGAAGAAGGATATTTGAGGCTTTGGGTTTCAAGTTCACGTGTATATGTGCACCATTATCTATCCATCCATTTTTTAGCTGCATTTTCTGGGAATTTCTAAGATTAGTGTTATTGCAAAAGCCATTCATAGCAATTGATTGTTTAAAAACAGATGCATTTTGTCAGAGGAACATCTAGCATATACGTGCTGGATGCTCCTAATGCTTTTAATTATTGTGGGGTAAACCGAACAGTGAAGTCTAAAACATCCATATTCTATGGGTTTTTCTTTAAATATTTTCTCCATACACTACAAGGGAAGATGTTAATCATATACATCTTTTGTGTCATTTAGCCATGATGCATTCCTAATACTCCCTCCCACGGACAAATGCTGAATTTACACTCTCATACAGTAATATTTATTCCTGTACATCTAGGCCTGGAAAATGAGCATAGTAAAGAAAGTCCAGCACGCTTTTCTCATAAACCCTGTGAGAAGGGAACTAGGTATTTATCGGGAAAAGGAACATATTCCCATTTTTTTCTCTTTTCCAGAACTGTAAGGGAGAGCAAATAAATCAGAGAAGGAAAGAGGCTGAGCTCTGCTTGGATCCAGCTAGCAGAGAGCAAAACTCTTGTCTCCTGCAGTCAAATAAAGTCCACCTGAACAAGTTTAGAAAAGCCAGTAGCTCCCCTACTGCAATGGGCCTGGTCACCATTACAGCTTCCAGTTGTCTGAGGAGGCCAGGGAAAGGGGGTTGGCACATCCCATTCTAAAAGAAAGGTGCCTGAAGGTCTTTACCATATATTTAGCTAGTCTTCTCCTAAAAGGCTCTCAGGAGCAATACAGAGTGCAAGCTATTCCTATTATGTCATGCTTTGTGACTATAAAGGAAGTGGGCACCTGGTAGGTGATCTGATGGCCAGGTTCTCCCACAAGAAAATATCCTTTACATGCAGAGCATATTTAAAGATTTACAGATTAAAAGATTGGAATTATCTAGGCTTTGAGGGGAGGTAAGTTATAAAACAATTAAATCTCTAAAAGACAAGATGGGAAACTCTATTTTTACTTAATTTTGTCTGATTTACTCCATCATTTTTAAGGATTATAGTTTGGGGCCTATTAGCTAGAACAGCACTTTCATTTAGTGAGGTGTTTAATATTTAATGTTGGCTTTCCTATGCTATATGCATTGTAATAATGTATGGGTAAAATTAGTTTAATCTAGCATATTTTGAACCTGGTGAAAATGCCAGAAGGATCATACTGGAACTATAACAGTAGCAATAGCATCTGTGGAAGGCTGAAATACAGTGTTATGCCTAAGAAGAGTGTTTGCAATAGCTCATGCTCAAAAAGCCATCCAGATAGGGAAAAAAGCAGCAGAAATAATTTCAGGTGGAAAATGAACTAATAAATATTACACAGCCTTTCTCTAGCTTTTTTTCCCCCAGAGATTATGATGGCAATTAGGACAGTATATGCTGTTATTTTTATATTGCCTATGGATGCCAATGCTATATGCTCAACTGGGTTGTTCAATTCTTAAAAAGCATTATGTTCAAATCATGCATTTGAAAGAGGTTTTCTGTTAGAACTACATCAAGTGAAAGCCTTATTGCTGGCTTAAATGTAATTCAGTTCATCCTTGTTCTGTCATGAGGTTTTTTATATACCTAAGGGGAAAGAAATGAAAAAAAAAATTAATAAAAACATTAGTCATCATGAGGTTTTTTAATATCATCAGCTTACCATAAAGACATCTGATAAATTGCATACTATTCACAAGAAAGAAATAGTATGAAATTAGTATTGCATTACTGTAGAATAGTCATAGCCCTGGATTGCTGTTATTCTATGGAAAATAAAAGCTTGACTATTTCAGATTTTACAGTTTCTTCTCAGTGTTTAACATTATTTGCATTGAGAGGCAAATAAAAAGCCCATTGTACTGAACGAAAACCACAAAATTTTGGACTGATGGGGTTGGTAAATTTTTATCATTGTTTCTAAACAACAGCAAAGAAGCATTGATGACTTGGATCCAGATGGTTAGCAGTAATGCCTCACAATAGTAACCTAATGAAGCTTTTTAGTGCTGGTGACAGGTAAATGCTTCAAAGGTTTATGGCATGGAGAAAAAGCATCAATAAATAACTTGAAAATCTGCCTCTCTTCTAGCTTACATAATTGTTGCTTTTTATAATGGCATAATGGAACAGGAAAGCATGCGTGAAAAAAAAGCTAGAAAAGAGGAACTCTCTTTGGAGCTAATAGGATAGATATATAGAGGGAAAATTTTTTACTTCTAAGATGAATAGCTACTTAACACCCATTAGGCATCTCTCAGACTTAGCAGAAGAATTTAATGATCTTTCTGATCATTAGGTCTGTCTAGAGATCAGACTTAAAATAGAGGAGATGAAGATTTTTCTCTGTGCAATTAGAGAACAATAGTTTCAGGATGCTTTAAGTGAAAGCAAAAAGTTCTCAGATCTCTCACATGAGCTTTTCTCGCTAATGCTGGTTAACCATGAAGAGCACAACCAGAAATCTGGTGCTCTCTTTGCAATACTGGGACACACACACACACACACATACACACATACACACACTCACAAACAACTTGGGTTGAAATTTCACTTTTAAAAAAGAAATATTCTTCTTTTGTTAACATTTTCTACTGTCAGTTTTCCAAACAGATGTGATTAGGAAAGTGGTGTCAATTTTCACGTGGGTGGGTGGAGCTGACTTGCCTTAAGCTCCCCTTCAGCATCACTGAATGCCTAGTAGAAGCTGGTAGCAGTAATGTGTCACATAGCAGGACTCAGATATTTAGATGCAACCTGCCTCCAGCCTCTGCTGGAAGAATGACTCTCAAAATATGTTGGCTAACACTGGATTTTTGCAGTTTCACACTGTGGCTGGTAAAGTAACAAAAAAATCAAAGGATATACAATTAAGGCCTACAGCATGTACACAAGAACAATAACAAAATAGGTAACATCAAAAGGGAAGCTGCTGAGGAAAGATCCATCAATCTGGTGACTATAGGCATTGACACAGTCAATGGAAATGGAGTAAGGTATATAAATAGCATGATGGGACTGAAGCAAAAATTCTACATGCAATTTATTTAGATTGAATGCTATTATGCAAATAGAACATTTCATTGCAAAGCAGCTAAGATACATTATTCTATTTCCTGCTGCTAAAATAGAAATTATTCAGCAGTTGTTTGCATAGCATTACTGAGGGGAGGTATACTTCATCCTTAACAGCTCTTACTTGATTTGCTGTTATTATTTTGGGCCATACAGTCTAACTTTGGACTGTTGCACAGCCCTGATTGTCCACTACTGCAGGAACACTACTTTTCTTTTAGCTTTCAATGGTTTAAGGTGGGAAAGTCTGATAGGTATCAATATTTGACTGATTTGGGAAAAAGTCAAGTCTTCCTTGCTCCTCACCCCAGCTGTCTTGGCTTCTATTTGAGGTTCTGCTGGAAGAAATTCCATGCGTCCATATTAAAACCAACGTTTCATTTCTCAGTTTCTACAGATCAAGTGATGAGATGTCACGTGTGAACCCCCTGAAGGCTGAGAAGAGAAACTCTGACTTCCCCAGAGAAAATGGTGAACTGCAGTTTCTTACTGGCTAGCAACACCTTTGATTCAATTTGTATGAAACTCAATTTACTTATTAAAATGGACGTTATTGTTCAAATATTAGAAACTCCATTTCTTATATGTTCTAAGCTGTACAATTGTCAGATTTTTATGGTTTAGATTGTAAATGTGGTTTTCTCTGGCTAATTATTGGTATTATTTTTTTAATTTTGATGTCTTAAAGGCCAATGTACTGTATCATAATAATATGAAGGACATATTTAACAGGTGTGGAAAACACTGTATACAAATGTATATTTCTAAAAGCTATTTTTATGATTAGCATGTTTTACTGTTTTACCATATTTAAAGTCAGGCGATATAGCACTCCATTATTTACCACTTAATTCAAACAAGACCATTGTGATCAGTGTCACAATTAAATACGTTGTATGGTATTTTCCATTATTTTATTTATTTGTCACCGGAAATAATTACATTTAGTAACAGGATAGCTGCTAAAAAGTAAATGTGTCAAAATAAGAGAGCAATCCTTGATAAACTGTAAATTGGATCTTCCTGGAAATCCCTTTCTTCATAAACACTCTCTGATGCCATTCATCACACAGTTGTTACAGCTGTTCCTGAAAATCTCTAACAGCAGTTTGGTTTTGCTATATGGAAAGTTTACATGACAGTCAGTCTACTGTCTAGCCAGGAAAAGTACTTATAGCCCAACAATATCTGACAACCTGAATTAGCCTACTTACCACTTTTTGGTTTATTTTCTGGCAGTAGTATTTCCACTCCCAAACCCCTAAAGCCCTCCAAAAAGCCTGCAGTTGGAATAATTAAATATTACAGATGTAGTGGGGGGAATCTCAGTATAGATTTTCTTAATAAATCATATTTCTTTTCATACAGAACGGATGCATTTTTTCTCGTGTTACTAAGATATTAATGGGATCAAAGCATACATGATATGGGCACAAGGTCTTCTTCTCTGATGAAAGCACCAATTTCTTCACCATCCCAAAATCAGATCTCCTTAGCACTGCAGATGACATGAAACAAGGAATACGTATTTGTTCATCTACACCTTTATGTGAGAAATACTCCGATAGAAAGAGACGTGTCTTTAAAGTGATTTCAGGAGAAATAAATTATTTCGCAGCTACAGCCTTCCAGGAGGGTGAGCCATTAATTTAGGAAGCACCTTACGCAGTCAGATGGAGCTCAGACCCTACCATGTACCAGTATGCAGCACAGAGCCCTGATATCCATTGATATCCATGACCAGGGGTATTTGGGATCATCCAGCACTACCAAGATGAACCCTTGCCTTGTCCTTTCAATTGTTCTCTGCAGGCTGAAAGCACGAGAAAATAAAGGTACCAGAGAGACTCTTTAAAAGATCAAACTTTAAATTTCTATTTAAAAAAGCAGTTTCTGAGATGATAAGTTCACCTCAAATAGTGAGGGTATGAGAAGGTGGGAGCTCCAGATCTCTGGTCAGGTTTCCAGTGTGGGGGACCATCATCAAAGAAGGACTGATATTCTTCAAAAATTTGGAATAAAAACATACATTTGAATTTATTTATCTGTTACTCAGTGGGAATTTTATTCACTAGGAGATTATGTAACGTAGCACTTTAAGTTATGTTTGTATACCTTATATTTAGCTTGTCTGTTGTCTGTGGAGTTGCACAGTTTACCTAAAAGCTGAGTAGCACCTAGCTACTTAATTAAGGAAAGAATAGTATAAGTAGTTATACCTGAACATAAAGAATTGCAGCTGCAGAATTCACCAAGACTGACTCTCCCAGAGAAGTACAGGAAAAAATATTACTTCCATGTAAGTGAAATGTTAGGTCAAATCACAGGGTGAAATATTTCTCCACTTTCTATCTATTAATACAGGTTATGATCATTTTTCACTGTAAAAATGCAAAAAGAACTGGCATTTTGGGATCTACATCTTTGGCTGACAGTTATAAAAAAGAACGTCATACCTTAGCAGCTCAAGGGGCATTTTGCCCATTTCAATCATATAAAGTGTTGGCTTACTTAAAAGATATAGAATGTCATCCAAGGGGATCAGTTCTGGTATTGGTGTTAACAAACTAGATACGAGAAACATCTAGGTATATTGTCTCCTCACCAGCTCCATTCCAAAAGTGCTAATACAGATAGAAAGCACTCTTAGATTTCTACACATTCTTTACAATCATTACCCTTAGATTATAAACTCACAGAAATGATTGCACATTCTTAATGTTGGCACTGTTTCACACCACAGTTTAAGTCCTGAATATATTTTGAAGACAAATAGACACCTCTGATAACACCGTGAGGCACTACTTCATTTGCAAGCCTGAAGCTAGAAGCTTGTATTCCCATGCAGTCAATTACTAGCAAGGTTTCTCAATGGCATGTTTGCTTAAAATCACTACAGAGGATGCTGGTAGCGCCAACAGAGCTTGATCGTTCTCTACTCTTCTTGTATGCGGTATGCTCGGTGTTGTTTGCCATCACTACCTGTACTTGTTTACATGAGTTTTGTCAGTTGTGAGATTTTTTAACATTGCTTATTCCTTCCAATATGGAAGAAGAGGAAACATAAAAGGTCTTGTCAATCAGTTTGGATAGTCAACAGTCTCATAAAATCCTTTATGGACAGTCCTGAATCAAAACAATTCATTTTCTAGACAGACCTATATGGTCTGTGTATTTCAGATATTTGTTTCAAACCTGTGCAGCTGCATGAATGGAAAATATTTACTAAAAAGCTTTAAAGTTTGGATCAAGAAAAAATATTTTTACTTTTGTAAACTCTTGTATTACATATTGTTGCAGTTCTTATTAGTTTTCTCTGTAGATCCATTTTTAGTTCTAAAAAATCACTGTACTTAAACTATGTAGATAGCTACGATCTTGTAAGCAGTCATATTTTTAATTGGTGCCACTGCAAGTTAGAATTAAAACATTCAGGGTTTGCCCATGTAGAGAAGATTGATGGTTCATTACAGTTTTCATTAAAATGTTGTAACATAATTTTTACATGTCTGTAAATAAATATTTTCTCTGATTTATGCACTAATTCAGTTTTGCAATTTCTTCTCTTAAAATGTGACTCTAAAACACCTGCCAGGAAAAATGTATTTCTCTCTCAGAAAAATACCACTTAAAGCTCTTTAGTAGAACCATCCTTCACAGACTTCCCAAACAGACTAAAGAGAAAGAGGCATCCACAGTATCAAGTACTTAAGTAAGTAAAATGGCGACAAATGTTGTTAATCCTGTTACAATTTTAACAGTTTGAGAAATTTAAGCACCTGTCCTGTGTTAAAAAATGACAGAAGAAATGTGACAAACTTCCTGAAAGGAGGGAATTCTTAGTGAGGTGAGAAAGAGAAGGAGGCAGGCAGAGTGGGGATATTTCATTGAATTTGAGGAATACATTTTCTTAATCTTGGAAGCTTCTAAATTTCATGTATCACTAAAGCAGTATGAACACAACTTATGGAAACCACGTTAAGAATAGTTATTGTTTTCTGTTCCATCTCTAAATACATTTTTTATTCATAGTTTCCTATTCCATTCAGAAGGTGCTGCTATGCTGGGAAACTAAGAAAAATTGGTCCATAAAGTCTATGAGAATGTTTGTAAACTACACTGGTATCACTGGGAAGCAAGACTATTTTGCAATGTATGTGATTTATACATTATTCATAATTTTCTACATTTCTAAGTGTATTGTCCTAACTATTACAGCTATGCAAGCTTTTGCACAAGTTTGTGACATTTATAAACAACTTACTCTTATTATGTATGATACAGGGCCAATTACTCACTCAGAAAGAACCCTACTACAGATTAACTAGTAGCTGATGAAAATAATTTCTAATTCCTTTTTAGTAGAGAAGGTAGTCTGAGAGCTGTAAAAGTCTCCATATGCCATGTTCAGGGGAAATCTCACTAGTCTAGAAAATTTAAATGAGGAATATATGTGATTTGAGAGGAAAAAGTATAATAAAATAAGATTTCATGTACTTATCTGTCCAGATCTTATTTAATAAACATTATTTAAAAAATCACTTTGATAATTTTAAATTCTGTATTGGCTCATACTGGCCATGAGGGCAATTATTACTGAAATTAAGGCATCAATTAGCCAAGCATAAGCAAGAAAAACATCCTACAGCGTTAGGTGTATAAAACATCAAGCAACCTAACACTTTATGGTCAATGGAACAATATACTACAAATATTATTGGAACTGAGAATTGCTTCCTTCTTTGCATGATTAGTAACAATGCATGCAAAATAGAATTTATGTAATAATGGGTTATATTTAAGTAATTTTTGATTTGATTATATGAAGCACATTGAATCATAGAATTGGGTTGGATGGGACCTAAAAGATCACCTGGTTCTTGGTTATGGCACCAGTCCAGTAACTATTTGTTGATTTGTCCGATTCACTTAGCCCTTTCAAACCCCTTCCCTTTGGCCAGGAGGATTGATTTATTAAAAAAAAAAACAAGCTATGTGCAGTTCAGCAGTCCCTTACTGCTGCTCCCTGGGCTCTGTAATCCTTCTTGATACTACTCAGACTGTTCCTGGCTGTATCACTGGTGCCCACATGAAGCAACATCAGCAGATAATAGTCAGTGGGCTGTACAAAACTTAGTAGTTTCTCAGTGACAATCCTGATATGAGCCCTCAGTAAGCAGTACACCCCTGTAGAGAGTGTGCTAGGTCAGTAAATGGGTGCCTCCATACCTCTCAGAAGGGAATCATGTACTACTACCACCAATCGACTTCTCTTAGCTGTGCTGGTTGTTACTTGGGGTGCAGGTCAGGCTGGCTTACTCAGCTTCAGCACCTGTCCTCATGTGATGGGTCTTTCCTCTTCAGTCTGCAGATAGGTGAAGGGGTTCTTCAAGGACACCTCACGCTTCAGGGTAAGTCTCTTCCTCCTGATGGTCCTTGGCATTGCAAGCTTCCATTCTTCTGCATTACTGGCCTCACTCCCTTCTAAGTGTGCCAGTGGGGGAACTGATGGCCATGGGCTGTGGGACCATTTCAGACTACACTTGGAATCAGCTATCTAACTCCTCCTCAGCCTTCCTGATGTTATGTAGCCTTCTCATCGACTCCATAGTTCAACCACCTTCTAAAGGATGTCCTTTACCTGGGCACACCTTTGGCAGACAGGTCTACAGCCTGCTCCAGGAGAAAGGTCTTGTAGCTTCTTTCAGTCTGAGCTCTGCACTGCATCCTCTCCCTTCTGAAGCTCCTGGGTAGAGGCATCAGTCACCCCCAGGGTAGATGGTGCAGACTCCCCCACCAGAGCTGCAATCGTTGGTCCCAGTTGAGCAACCACCACTCTGCCTTGGGGTTCAAGTAGGATGAGTGCCCTTGACCTGTGAAAGTGGTTGCAGAACATGACAGCTTGCTGGGTTATGTGCACTTCAAGTGTCTTCACTTGGTCAGTTGAATGACCCTCCTTCAAAGAAGCGTCCTCCCATGCAAACTGTCACTCCATGCCCTGGCTGAGGTGCCAGGCCCTGTTTGCCTGACATGGTCTCCATGCTCCAGCTCACTGGTGCTCCCCAGGGGTGCCTTTTGTGGGAACAGGGGGCAGATGCTGTTGGTCCTGGCCCTGCCTATGCCTTGTCAGCCACTCTCATGTGAGCTGATAGCTCTGGGTGGAATCCATTCTGTTCCTCATCTATTGCCATGAGGGACAAAGGCAATTATTTTTGCATTTTGAACCTGGTGGGAAAACCATTAAAAAAATAATGCAAAATTATTAAAGGGGTAGAGGAGTTTTCCACACAAGTAATGGAATCTCATCTCTTTGCCTTAGGATTCCTAAAGGGTGGCTTCAAAGCAAAACACTGGATTTTCTTCTCTCATAAATTCTATACTCTGAGACACTAACCTCATTCCATGTCTTCATAACTTCAGGCTTTTATCATCCCTTAAATAAACTTGTAGGACTTTTCCATTGCAAGAGCTCACCAAAATCACCCACTCAGGTCCAGCAGGCACAGATCAGAATAAACACCTCTACACAGTTAACCTCCCAGGCAAAAGGAAGGATACTGTGTGGGAGGAAGTTAAGCACAGTTGGATACCCTAAACTAGGTGAAAAAATGTTTATTTTGGCCAGCAGCTGCCAATCTTAACAGCCAGCCAAGGACAGAACTGACTACATATATTCCTACAGAAAAGAGGGTCTAGCCCTCTATGACTATAGATGCAGGTAAGATTTTGTACTCTTAAGTAAAACCAGCACAACTTGACAAGTTAGCACTGTAGCTCTGGGAATTTCTCAGCAACGAAATGTTCTGGCCATGAGGCTGAGAGAAAAAGAGAAAGTAAAGGCACCTGTGTACAGCATTTACAGACCTATTCTCACAATCCATGCCCTTACAACAACCAGCACTGGAAAACTGGTAAGAAAATCCTCCAAGAAACTGCTTAGAATAAACACAGAGTGCTATAGGGATTAAATAGTTGTTGAGTTTTGGATGGTGGGATTACTAACTCATTTGAGACAAAAAGAGCTTGTAGTTTTTGGGCTGCTATAGTAGGCATTTTTTTTCTGATTAACCGCTCAAAGAAAGATTTCTGTTCCACACTTGTGTGAACAGAACCAATCCATAAGTATCATATTGTATTTTAAACAGAAAACTAGTTCATATATCAACCATCCCATATAAATGCCTCTAACCAAGCAAAACTGTTTCTAAAGGGTACATTTAAATCTCTCTGCTACTGTCCTGGCTACATATAATTATCAACCTAAGGTAATGGAGAAGCTTTGCATAACCACTCTCTTGGTGTATTACCATACTAAGCTATGCATATGGAAAAAAAATCCTTCCATTGCTTTGTGCTTTAGATAAATAGAAATGTTTCTCCTCAACTAGAAACAACTAATGTTGTGGAAAATAAGAATTGAACTCATCCCTGCTGATATCAGTCTTTAAATGAGTACCTTCAGTGTCTACTCCAACTGGATTCTCAAGCAGGAACTGTGATATAAACTTTGCTCACCCTGTGAGGAGTTACAGCAGCATTTAGCATGTTATTTAAAGAAAGAAATGATTCCTCATATTGCTGCTGCTAGTTGTGCTGCTGCAGCAGGACCACAGTGGAATATACAGAGGATATACAATGTGGCAGGCCAGAAACTTGAATCTGGCACAGAAATCTGAAGGAACTTTGAAAGGATCCTATCTGGGGGTTATAGAGGAAATTACTGAAAGGGGATATGCTGCATTTGTAATCATTTTACTTCTGAAGAAACCACCTCCATATATTTATTTTCACATCCCTACCTGTATGACATGATTCTGACTATTCTTTCAATGTCTAAGCCTCCAAATTTGAGGGTGATTTTGGTTGAACTTTCTGAGACTTTAGCATTTAACAATATGTAGCTAATCACATGAAATATTAACCCTCTGTTCAGAATTTTGGCCTTGGTGTTTAATCCACAAGGTGAGGGAGAGATTTAAAAAATGCCTGTTTACTTGAGTGGTTACATTAGCTGTAAATTTATGCTTCCATTGATGGGAAAACTATAGATCATAGAATCATAGACTCAGAATGGTTTTGGTAGGAAGGAGCCTTCAAGAACAACCTGTTCCAAACCTCTGCTCTGGACAAGAAGACTTTCCACTAGACCAGCTTGCTCAAAGCCTCATCCAAGTTGGCCTTGAACACTTCCAAGGACAAGACATCCACAACTTCTCTGTGAAACCTGTTCCATTGTCTCTCCACCCTCACACTAAAGAAATTCTTCCTAATATCTAGGAAGAATGGGAACACCTAGGAATATTGAATTGCCTTTCTTGCTCTTCTGTTTTTTATCCCATCCCCACACCCATCAAGAGACAACCTTTTATGTTCTGGTCTCCATCAGCATTCTATGGTAAACAGGAGAATAAATTTTTATGCAATATGTGGTATCAAGCAAATAAATGTCTAGACATTTCTTAGTTCTGTACAGGACAACTTTTAGTGATATATGTCAGGAGGATTTCTATGTTTGCAATGACATACTGCATTGCCTGTAATCAATGTATCAGTGTATGAAATGATGTTTTACAAATTTATTCATTGAGCACTATTATTTAAGGCAGCAGGCTTCAAAGGGAAAGTGTATCGGGTCATATCTCAGGAACATAAAAGTGGTTTTTGACAGCAAGCTATATAAAATCAATTGTGCTGATTTCAAGGATGAGTGACCTTTCAAATGTGGATACTTCTGCATTTACGTGATGATCATTTGTAAGTGAATTACAACTTCTGATTGATTTTGTTGGTAGACTAACAAGGTGGGGAAACAGTAATCCAGGAGTGCTACCAGCTCTTATGTAGCTCATCCTGACCAATTTGTTGCACACTGGATTTGGAGGATCCAAGTCATGTCACAAGATAACATGATAGCAGCAGACAATCAGTAATGGCAATAAAAAAAAAATAACAAAAATCAGTGCCCCCAGAATTGCATATAGGCAGCGATGTAGACAAATTTTATTGCTGACTTCTATCAGATGCAGACTTCAAGTACAAGAGAATCTCTGTGAAACCCCATGCAGTGCAGAGCTACAAAGAGATCACATCTGCTTCTCCCGCCTACTCAAGGGAGTGAATAATCCAAGCACACGTTAGATTTCTGGCAGCTTCCTCAAACAGCACTTTTCAAAGGTGTCTGTATAGGGATAATCTCGAGCTTTTTTCCCCATCCCCTTCATTCCTCTTTTGTGTGTGGTTTGTCTCATCTGTTAAACTACAAGGCTTTTCAGTGAACACAAATGCAGTGGAGTGGTCTCCTCCTAGGAATGAAGAGCATGAGTGAATGGGTAGGTGCACACCTACACATGCACGACCCACAGACTTGCAAATGGAGAAGATCCTTTCCCATGTCAACTGCCCGGGGCAAACCCCTTAGAAAACGAAGTTGCAGGAGACTGAGTTTGGAGGACTAAAACTCTCACAGAGATTATGAGCTGCTCTTTAAATACGTTTGTATAGACTTTTTTATCTGCAGACCTCAAGTAGCCACAGAAGCAGAAGATTGAATCAATTATCCAATATATACAGGGAACATAGGGCATGGAGAGGCCATTTACCTTCTCATAGACTTTTCCTGGTGGTAACAGCAAGAATCTGAGGACTATATAGGATCCTGGTCTGGTAAAATCACTAGAGATTGAAAGACACTGGTGTTAACAGTATGTCATATCTTTCTGTTTCCTTATGGGCAAAGTTCTTAAACAGAATATTTCACATCATGCTGGCTATGAATTTTTACTGCTGTGAATAATCAGCATAGTAATGAAGTTTAAATCATAAATCACATTTTACTTTACAGCAAAATGCCCCAGTAGGTGTGGCTCTAAGTTGACAGTGTTATCCAGGTTTTGAAGTACATAGTGTGCAAAAGTAAAATTATTTAATCTCTTCAAGCTAAGGTGATGCTGTATATTTCTTTCAGCAATGATAATCAGATTTTAGTGGTCTCCATAGCAATGCAGGTGAAAATTTAGAAAACCATGAATGTATCCAACAACAAATACAGAAACTCATAATATTAAGAATGCATCCCACTGAGCCTTGGTTTTCAGGAATGCTGAGAAAATTAGGCTTACATTTGTGATTGAAAAGTATAGGGTTTAGTTACCACGAATCACTATAATTGAGCAAGGATCATGCTACTGTAGCATGTTGCCTCTGAAAAAAATATCCCTATTCCATATTCTTTGCAGATATTTTTGATTCAAACAAATATAAAACTTGCTGAACTATGACTTTTAGTACATTTTATTTTTAGTCAACTCTGTATGTTTTAATAAATAAAAATCTCCAAATCACCTGGCTGAAAGACTCAGCACATTTACACAGAATAACAGAGAGTGAGAGGGAGACCCATTATCTAGTAAAGATCTGAGACAATAATTCTAATATTGCAGCCTATAGAATCACAGAAGTATGAAAGAGATCTTCAGGATTACCTAGGTCAATCACTATCAGCCTGGAGAAGAGGAGCCTCAGGGGAGACCTTATCACCCTCTACAACTCCCTGAAAGGAGGTTGTAGTCAGGTGGGGGTTGGTCTCTTCTCCCAGGCAACCAGCAGTAGGACAAGAGGGCACAGACTCAAGCTCTGCCAGGGGAGGTTTAGGTTGGATATTAGGAAGAGATTTTTCACAGAGAGAGTAGTGAGGCATTGGAATGGGCTGCCTGGAGAGGTGGTGGACTCACCATTCCTGGAGGTTTTCAAGATGAGACTGGATGTGACACTTGGTGCCATGGTCTAGTAACCACGGGTAGGGCTGGACTCAATGATCTTTGAGGTCTTTTCCAACCCGGTTGATTCTATGATTCTACCATTCTATGATCACCTTAGCATCACGGAGACCTTATCACCCTCTACAGCTCCCTGAAAGGAGGTTGTAGTCAGATGGGGGGTGGTCTCTTCTCCCAGGCAACCAGCAGTAGGACAAGAGGGCACAGACTCAAGCTCTGCCAGGGGAGGTTTAGGTTGGATATTAGGAAGAGATTTTTCACAGAGAGAGTAGTGAGGCATTGGAATGGGCTGCCTGGAGAGGTGGTGGACTCACCATTCCTGGAGGTTTTCAAGATGAGACTGGATGTGACACTTGGTGCCATGGTCTAGTAACCACGGGTAGGGCTGGACTCAATGATCTTTGAGGTCTTTTCCAACCCGGTTGATTCTATGATTCTACCATTCTATGATCACCTTAGCATCACCATAATCACCCCTAAATCATGTCCCCAAGTGCCACATCCAAATGCCTTTTGAATGTTTCCAGAGACAGTGACTTCATTACCTCCCTAGACAACTTATTGCAATGCCTAACCACTCTTTCAATGATTTTTTTTTTTCTAATAGCTAATCTGAACCTCCCCTGGTGCAATCTAAGCCAATTTCCTCTCGGCCTTTCATTTCTGATATGCCAGAAGATATCAACCCCCGCCTCACTACAACCTCATTTCAGGTAGTTGTAGAGAGCAACGAGATGCCCCCTGTGCCCCAGACTATATAGCCCCAGCTCCCTCAAACACTCCTCACAGGACCCTTCACCAGCTTCGTTGCCTCTCTGGACATGCTCCAGCACCTCAATGTCCTTTTTGAAGTGAGGGGGCTAGAACTGGCCACAGTAATCAAGGTGTGGCTTCACCAGTAGGACAATCACTTCCCTGGTCTTGTTGGTCAAACAATTTCTGATAGAAGCCAGGCTGGCACTGGGTTTCTTGGGCACACTGGCTCAGCCAGGTGTTGACCAGCATCCCCAGTTCCTGTTGACCATCTCTCAAGCCACTCTTCCCACATTCTGTAGGGCTACACAGGGTTGTTGTGACCCATGAGCAGGACCAGGCACTTTCCCTTATTGAACCTCATGCAGTTGTCCCTCAGACCACTGATCCAGTCTGTTAAGGTCTTTCTGTAGAGTCTTCCTTCCCTCAAGCAGGTTTTTCAGCCCATCTGTGGTGCAAAAGGAGGGCCAAGACTTTCTCTGCATCTGCTGGGGTAGATATGCCTCAGTGGCATATGACATGGCTGGACAAGAGGATCTCCAGAGGACCCTTCCTACCTCAACTATTCTGTGATGCTGTGAGTCTATGATATAGTAAAATGACCTACAAAAGGTCTATATTAAAAAGATAGTGAAGGTGCATAGGGAGGATGCCAGAATCAGCATGTAACACCCATCTTACATATATTCTTTATCATAAGAATCTCTTGTGAATACTCCAAGTGAAATATATTCTCATCATGATTACATATTGAAGCAGGAACCTTCTTTTCCTAGTAGTCTTGCAGTTGCTTGCTCAGCTTGCTTTCTGTCATCCTATTCAGAATGAATATTCATTCATATTCAATGAGCACTTAGTTCATGCAAAGAGGAACAGTTTCAGCTGGAAAGAATCAAATGGTCCTGTCTCAGAAAACTCTGCAGCCCTGCAGAGGAGGTTGTAGTTGTAGACTCAAAGTCCGTAAGCAAGTGAGAGGAGCTGCTCCTGCCTATTCCATCTCTGAGTTGTCTATGCTATGTAATGAGCTACTGAACAAAGCAGAGCTACAAGAAGGGCAGGAATAAGTAAGCATTCATACCAGATGTTCCCACAGCAGAAGAGAAATATTCTTGAGATCCACTGGCAGATGATTCCTAAGAAGATAGGCCATGCATTTGCTTCAGAGAAGCAAACAGTAAATGGTAGTGACTGAAGGGTGCTGCAGAGAGTAAAGCAAAGAGAAAGCTTAGAGGAAGAGATCAGCAAGGCACTGTCAAGGAACCAGTGTTTGGCCTAAGGAGCACAATACAGGGCTAACATCTCAGGGAAGACTGTAGAACTTTTGGAAGGTAGAGTAAGCGGTTATCCCATTGCAAAAATGTTTTGTGCAGGGTCAAGAGTAGAACATCTAAACATACATGAGAGAGTCCCATGAAAAACACAAAGGGGCTAGAGTTCCTGTGGGCAGACAGGTAAAGTATGAGCATGAACCACGTGAACAAGGTACACAAAGTTACAAGACTAAGGTAGCTTAGCCCAAATCCAGACTGAGCATTCTCTCGCTTCCTCAACCAAAGTAGCATGAGCATGAGAGTGGGCTCCAAAGACTGTGAGGCTGAACTGAGGCATCTATATATCACACAAGTTTTTCAGTGGTTGTAGTCTTCATGGGTTGGAGAAGTACTGAAAGTCTATGAGCCCTGCTGGAGTCAATGGCAATACCCTACACTTAACTCCTGAGTAATCCTTCATTAGGATCCCAAAACAGAGACACTAAGGAAGCAATTCAGATGACTAAGCACAGGCCCCTAACATCATTTTAGAGTCCTGCTTTAGATTCTCCACAAAGGCATAATGCTCACATAGTCCTGTCCATACCTGCCAGTCCCAGGAGGGAACTTCGGTTACTTGGGACAGACTCTTAAAACATAAATTTTAAGAAAGATGTAGTTTTGTTTCTTAATGACGCCTCCAGTTTTAACTGCAGTGTTTGAATAGCATAACTGGGGGAAGATGCCAGTGAAAAGGGCCAAGGAAGTCAAGGGAAAGTTTTGACCAAGGGAGTACCTTTTCAAACGAGAATCTGCAGCTGTATAATTCACTTTCATATCAACAACACTTTCAAAAAATCTGCTCGTATAACTGAGAATTTCTCAAAGTCACAGAAAAACGGAAAGTAGGTTGGAAAAAACTTACAAAAAAGTAAGTTGGCAGCAAAAAAATCAAAGATATTGCTGATTCCTATAATAGTTAAATAAAGTAGGAACTGAAACACTGACTGATCTGGTGTTACCCACTGAAAAAAGAATTAGACATACCGTGTGTGAAATTATCCTTTTATCACCTATGAAAGAACACCAGACTTTCGCACCTATTATTACTATTAGATGGCCTATACTTTAGTCACACCTAGACTCAATTATTGCCACAGTACTAGCTGCAGCAGGCTATTTCAAAATACACCCCAGACTGTGCCACCTTTGTACTGCTGGGCTCCCAATTAAAAGAAAATTACTGTAGGCCATTTTCTCAGCTTAGCACTGTAGGAACTTGAAAAATAAGAATAATTTCTCACCATGAACTGTGAAATGAACATAAAAGTGGTGTAGACTTCTTTTTTTCCGTTTGAATTAGACATTCACCTCTGATTTACAGTTAGAGACACGTTGCTCAATAAAGCTACGCCAAAGCAGACCTGCAACCCAGCTGCAAATGTGGCTGACCAGCAATCAGCCCTGGCCAACAGAGTCATTTTCAGGGATGGGAGGGCTTAGTCCCAAGGGCGATCCCTATCCTGGGTTGTAGGATCCCGAGGGCTGTGGGCTCCCAAGAGCTGTGGGATCCTGAAAGACTCTCTTCTTTGTCGTTATGTCAGAGTAAAAGCCGAATAATGTAAAGAGAGTAACCATGGTCTCATACAAACCTGCTGTGCATTAAATTTTTTAAAATTCATTACAGAGGTTTTGCGTATTCTTGCTGCTGTGAAGTAGTACTCTGGGTCTTTCTCTGGCTGTCACAGAGACATCTAGACGGAAGAGCATAAAAAGGAACAGGTAGGAGAAAAGTACAAGAGTTTTTTACAAGACACTCTCTTTTTTGTGTGTTTTTTTTCAAAGACCTACCT
This sequence comes from Acanthisitta chloris, assembly GCF_000695815.1. Classification (NCBI taxonomy): domain Eukaryota; kingdom Metazoa; phylum Chordata; class Aves; order Passeriformes; family Acanthisittidae; genus Acanthisitta; species Acanthisitta chloris. Next base: position 59,170 of record NW_008665436.1, on the reverse strand, counting down.
ATTCTTATATTAGTACTACACTGATATTTAACAACCTGTCCTGTTCTTGTTTTGTATATTACTCTGTTAAACTTTGGTCAGTCTATATACTCATGCCCACATACTCACATATCTGCCACAAAAGTTTCTGTTGAGACTCTCATCAGCTAAAATATCATTAAAGATCCCAGTTTTGAGAAGAACTCAACAGTTTTTGAACCATGTCCAGCTTTATAATTTGAAAGAAAAGAAAAGAAAAGAAAAGAAAAGAAAAGAAAAGAAAAGAAAAGAAAAGAAAAGAAAAGAAAAGAAAAGAAAAGAAAAGAAAAGAAAAGAAAAGAAAAGAAAAGAAAAGAAAAGAAAAGAAAAGAAAAGAAAAGAAAAGAAAAGAAAAGAAAAGAAAAGAAAAGAAAAGAAAAGAAAAGAAAGAAAAGAAAAGAAAAGAAAAAAATTACAGAACATTTGCACTTCTTTAAAAACTATTCCTCAGCTCTCATTTTTCACAGACTCCTTCTTGGCTAAAACTGAGAATCTCGATAGAACTGCAGTAGCTGAACCACCTTGCCTGAAATATAATTATAATGTCATTTGTTTCTTCGAAAGATAGATAATAAAATCCAAGAGCTTGAATAGTAACCAGAAAGAGATTAACCATTCTGTAGATAATGAAAACTTCCACATGAGTAGTTAAACAGGAACAGTTCTTCTTTTAAGAAGGGATAAATGCTTTTTTTTCTGTCCAGTGCATAAACTAAACACTGACAGCACAAAGGGAATGTGGAAACAGGTTACTCCATTAATATTTACCTGGGGATTTTGAGCAACTCTCTCTACACCCTTGAAATACAACATGATCAGAGACTATAACAGGACTTGATGAGGCAAGATGAGGTTTAAAAGACATAAAGGAGAGATAGACATATTACAACTGTATATTCCTAATGTTACTGAGCAAAATTGTACTGTAATGACTCTTTCACAGCATAAGCAAGAGAATACTACTGTGTTTCAGCTTGCATTGCACTTCCCATGCTTCAGAGAAGTACAAATACACCGCTGGTAAATTGGGAGGTGAAGCTACACAACATCTACCCAGTGTTTCTTGCTTCTTTAGAAGATAAGGGCACCAGGGTATCTCATGTGCTCAGGCTTAGCTAAAACACTGTTACCCATGCCACAGCTCTGCAGTCTGGTTTCTTATACATGCAATTAATCTAGTGATAACTCCTAGCTGTTCCATATATTGCTACTAAACTGGGCACACAGGAGGCTTCTGGCCTGCTGTGATTAGGCATAATGTGATACAATTTTTATTATCAGCATGAAAATGAGAGTTTTCTGGTTGAAATTGCATAGTTTTGCATTCAGTTTTGCAGTGATTCATCCTATTTATTATGTATAAAGAATGCACTAAATCATAATTGGTATACCGCACTTACTCTGAATTAGAAGTTACTTTACTGAGAATTTTCAAGCAAAGGTGTTAATTACTTTCTGCATTAAATTTATTTAGTGATGAGACCTTTACTTTAGCACGTGTCACACCATAGCTGTGTCCTCAGCAATCTGCACACTGGCAAGTCTGCATTCATAAGCCCTGGCAAAGGAAAGGAACCTGAGAAACTCTGGCTAGATTTCTTTTTTTGTGTTGTTTATTCTTGGGTTTTAGGACTGTATGTCACCAATTCAATACAACTGAAGTTTTTTCTTCAAAGGAAGTCTTCAAAATTATATTCTCCTTAAGAGAAGCCCGCAACAATCTCCTGAACCACAACATTGAGGCTATGTGATATCCATGTTTAAGGCAGTTGACTTAATCTGGTCATAAAGCACAGGAGCACAGGAAGGGAGGAGACAGTCCCATCTTGGTTTGCAGGTTTCTTGGATAGACCTTACGCCTACACTGTAGGTGGTCTTGTGTCCAGCCATGCCTTCTGCCTCTCCTGAGGGGATCCCCAGGCTCACCTCAGATGTGACTTGCCTGGGACTGCTGATGGACTCCATCCTTCTCATCACCTGCTCTGGTGTAGTAGGGCTGTCCCTTTACCAGGGAGGACAGCCCTGCCTGTGCCATGCCCACTCTCACCTCTTGGCTCTTCTTCCCTGGCATGTACAAACCAAGTCACTGCTGCATGCAGAGAATGTAGAAAGTTTACTGGTCTACTGCAAAGGAGCTGATGAAATCAGCACTCTAATGAATGATGGCATCATGGTTCTTTCTTTGATTTGACTACTAAATTGAGCTCAGTGAAAAATGAATCTCTGTAGAGAAAGATAATTTTTTAACATAATGTCAACATTTCAGATAATTTTTCAATAGCTTTAATACTTCTACATCTGAAAAGGAAGAATGGAAATATCTGTACTTCTCAATGAATGAAACACTGGGAAAATGTTGAGCATTTCAGTTGAGAGTCTTTTTTTAAAAAAAAAATTACATTCTCACATCCAGGTAATTCATTTCAGATTATTGAATTAAAATATCTTGTTTCAAATCAGTTCAATTTAAAACAATGTTTCCTTTAGGTAGATCACTAGACCACAAAAGTTATCATTTATATAGTAGTTCTTTGTTATTTCCCTATAGATTCAGAATTTGTCTGATGCATCAGGTGAAGATGATGTCTCAGAGCTTTCTATTTACTTCCAAGGTTAATTCAAATAAATTGCCTCAATCTGATGCAAACAACTACCCAGTAATTAGAGCTACAGCACAGCACAGACCACGAGTCCACCTATCAGGTTTTCAGGGGCTTACTACTGGGGTCATGCCACCTGGGAACTTGTATGTCAACAGCCAAGCAAATGTTTTAATAGTTGTCTTCATATTCTTTATTTGCAATTTCAATGACTTGCTCTGCATATACACCCCTTCTGTTTAGTGTAGATAGTGCTGCATTTTCATACTTGAATGTGGAAGCAGATTTGACAAAGTACTGACTGTTTACAAAATTTCATTGTTCGCAAAAGTGTAGAAAAAAAATGTATTTGAGACCTTTTGGATGACTTCTGATTATAAGACTGCAAGCCCTTCAGTTAGGGAGATATTCCTCATTTTTAATCCTGAATCTTCTCAGGTCCATTTCTTTCTTGTATTTTGTAATTTAATAATACTTTCATAAATAAAAATTCATTTCAAAGGAAAGAAATGAGACATGTCTTCTATCACCAACTGCTACTCCTCAACCTGGAATTTTCAGAGAAGCCCAGAAAAGTTTGATCCTTTCTGACATATTGGAACATATGAGCATCTAATTCTTACAGGTCCCTTTAGAAAAGTATGAAGTCTGAGGCAGCTATGAGATATTCCTAAAAAAAATATAAAAAATCAAATTTTACTCTCAGACACCTATTTACTTGCTCTAAGGAGTTCAATCTCCTTCTCTGTTTAATAAACAAAAAAGTTATCTGATGCAATCATCATGATTGCTTTGACATTGATTCTGGTATCTGCAAGGCATTTCTGGATTTCTGGGGACTGAATGTTGTTTATGAACAGGTTGATTTTTCAATACACAATTTCATTTTCTCTCACTCTTTTTAATTCTTCTTGAAGTTTGCATATTTTCCATTATGGTAAAATTGACAGTCTTTGAATACAGCAGATATAAAGACACTATTAAGTGGCATTTATAAGCATCACTTTATGTGGAAAGAAATCACTGAAAGATTTGCTGAGTTTATAAGTAGGAAAGCAGAATAATTCTTTCTTTCTAACATAAAAAGTCTTTTTTATCTAAGCAAAGACTTATAGCAAGTGGAAGTTCAATATCATGCCTTTGAGAATTACAGTCCGTCTAAACCAAAGTAAAACTATTTGAAAGGAAATATTAAATAGTGAGAAGTAGTTATGCATAGTAATTTTCTAAAATATTTATACTTCTTTCAGTCTCAGTCACTTTTCTATGTGCAGTATCCTTTCCACTTCATATCCAGTTTACAATTTAAAATCTGAAGCAGTCTTTGAAGTGTGCAATTTCTAGTAAAAAGCACAGGCAGAATACTACTTTCTTTCCCCTGGTGCACTGAAGGAAAAAGCATTTAGACCCTTGATTGTGTACCTCGACTCATATGTAAATAGCATTGCCTAAATCCCTGCACTGAAGGAGTGATAAGAATATTTATTCAGTTGTAGGTGAAGTCATATTTACAACTGTTCTGCTTTTACTGCTGATATGTATTCCTCAAGATATGACTAATTTATCTTAATCATATCATGTCAATATATAAAATCTATATGTTATGATAGCTGTTTTGCTGGGAAAAGTGTAGACTTTGCTTGGAGAAAAACAGGCAGCAAAGTCTGCTTCCCAAAAGTGCTATAAAGGAAAATATATTCCTTCTCCCTCTGTCCTCCACATAGCATCGTATATACTTGAAAACTCAGAGGTCATGTTTTACCTCTAGACAGGTTTTCTGCATTGCTAGCTACTGCTGCTTTCAAGGGTCTGACAGCTTTCATAAAACAAAACACATAAACCTAGAGGAGAATTTCTAAATTATTAAAATTATAAAGAGAAAGCAGCAGCATTATTGGGCTTTCCAAGGAATTATACATAGAGATTACATAGAGGTCATAAGTGGTGTTCCCCAGGCTTCAGTACACTCCTGCCTAATATTTTCAACAATGACCTGAAAAAGGGGATCAAGGGCAGCCTCTGTCAGTTCACAAACAACACCACGTTGGGTGTGAGTGTTGATCTGCTAGAGGGCCAGAGAAAGCAGCAGCATTATTGGGCTTTCCAAGGAATTATACATAGAGATTACATAGAGGTCATAAGTGGTGTTCCCCAGGCTTCAGTACACTCCTGCCTAATATTTTCAACAATGACCTGAAAAAGGGGATCAAGGGCAGCCTCTGTCAGTTCACAAACAACACCACGTTGGGTGTGAGTGTTGATCTGCTAGAGGGCCAGAAGGCTCTGCAGACTGGACAAGCCAAGCTGGATCGATGGGCTGAGGCCAATTGTATGAGGTTCAATAAGGCAAATTGCCAGGTC
>NW_008665436.1:16367-54148 GCF_000695815.1 Acanthisitta chloris | reverse complement strand
GGAAAGTTTCTCAGCAGAAAAGGACATCACGTCTGGTTTGGGTTAAGCATTACCTGATGTGCCTGTATCAGAAGATCTGTTATATAAAATTATAGTTATAGTTATACCTATACTTATTTGCTACATGTCTCCTGTGTAGGTCAGTAATACAACTTGGGTGCCTAAAGCGGTGTGCCAATATTACTGCTCTGAGTGTCTAGGAGACAGGCTGAAGAGACGCTAGAGCTGTGAATGTACAGTTATTTCATACATGGATATGAATACAGATTACAAAAAGAAATATTGGGTTTGATTCCCTAACCTGTACAATACATGCACATGTGATTTGGTGGAACTGAAGACAACATTTTCTCTTCAGCTTGTAACCACACAAGGGGGCAAGGACAATGTAAATAGGTTTTTCCTCTTCCCTTCCTGTCTGTTTCTTATTGTTGTTATTGGAATAAATAAATAGCTGCTCTTTCCAGGGGCTTTTAAGTATTAATTCCACAAAGAAGGGTGAAATGAGTTTCCTGAGGAGAAAGCTGCATAAAGGCAAACGTATGGTTCCAGGCAAAATAGAACAAATACAGGTCTGCTTTCTGCACTGTTATCTTTCCTTTCAGTGTGAATTAAACCTAGAAATACTTTACCATTCTCTGAAGTCGCTGAAATGGTATTTACACTTGCCTGCATATTTTTGCAGAATTTTTGTGGCCCCCACAGTACTAACAATGTGGTGTTATACTGAATTTTACAACGAGAGAGGGAAACATTATTACACACTTACTATAACCATGTCAGCATCTTTTGAAATGCTGTTTTGAAGCATAATTTGTGAAATAATGTGTGTAACTAGCTCGTTTGTTGAAAAGGTAGGCTTAGTGCTTACTCACCCCATTATGGGCAGTCTGAACACTTACACACAACCTTTCTTCTACAGCAGAGATGCTGTAGAAACAAGAAGAACAACTTTGCTGTTGTTTCTTCTTTGCTTGTAGCATTTAGTGGTAAATTGAAATTACACAAATGATATATACATATATCCTGATAACCAGGATGCTTTTTCCTGCCTTTTTCTCTGTTTATATGAATATGTGTTCTAGTTATCAGACCTGAGAATGTGTGAAAAGCTGCAAAATGACCTTTCCCAATTTTTTTAAAAGAAAGAAAAAAAAGAAGAAAGAAAAAAACCCAAACGTGACAGACAAAATTCACACCACAGTAAAAGGAAGTAAAAGGAAGGAAAACCATTCCAGCAGTGATATTTTTTAAGTTTTACATTTTCAGCTTTTGCGAAATGGGAAAAGGCCTCTAAGACCAAGAACTGCAAATTAATTTCAGTGGGTTTGTGTGTTTTCAAGACTAAGAAAGCTGAATTAGACAATTCCAGTTATGCCAAATAGTAGGAGGGTGTGATGGTTGGTTTTCTTTTCGGATCCTGATCAAATTTATGCAACTTTACAACTGTACCATCTGAAAGAGCATCTGAAAATACCAAATACTCTTTCTTTTTTAAGGGTCACCTTGGCACATGATGATATTTCTTATCAATCTGTGCATGAGAACACCTGGAAAGTGGAGACAGTTTTCTCAGGGGAGAGACATCTGCAGTTCCTTTAACCTTTAGAGTTTGAGATTGTTTGTTTTCAGGTTTTAATGAAGTTTCACTATGATATTTTGGCCAGTGAATACACGATAAAATGTTGCTGTTACCCAGAACCACCTACAGTACCCAAAATGTTACACAACTGCTTTTAAGTGAGTTACATAGCTCACTTGTGAACCAGTGCTCAGACATGCAGATCAACTAATTGTACTAATAAATTCCTCTGCTCCTGCACCTTCATACAGATCTTTAAAGTTTGGTGGCCTTGCTTTAATTGTCAGGAGAACAGGAATGTTGGGGCTTTTTACTTATTAGGATTTCCCCAGAGGCTATAGGAGATGTTACTTCTCAGATTAAAACACATAAATAAAAGAGCTTCTCAGTCAGGTCGCTGAGTGAACCAATTAATCTTGAGTAGCCAGTCAGACAGAAACTCCAGGGACTCTTTTCTACTGCGATGTTAATCCTTCACAATGCACATAAGTTATAGAAATTGAAATTAAACCACAAAAACCAAAAGACTGGGACTGACTGAGCCACTGTGTATTTATACCAGACTGTTATCTCTACTACCAGGATTTTGACCAGCCTTGAAAAGACAGAAAAATACTCCTAGAGCTTAGCTGTATGCAGTAAATGTGTGAAGCTTGTTTTATGTTAGAAAAAGTGAATTTTTTCCTTCATTGATCAGTCCATTTTAAGCAAACATTTTCAAGAGTCTTGTATCAGCTGGTGTGCTGTATGCAAGTGGAGCAAAGGGTTCAGAACAAAGACAATGCTGAATCCTCACTGGCTGTTGCAAAGTTGGATCTGAAAACACAAGTCATTATGCCGAGGCAGACTAGCAGCCTGTTTATTTAGTATCTGCTTTCTAAGAGAGGCCAGTGCTGGATATTTCAGAAAAGCTGCTTGTGGCTTCAGCTGCTCCATATACCTAGGCAAAGGTTACCATTGCTGTGAGTGAGCAACCTACCTTTACAGGTGTGATGAGATCTTTGAATAGCCCTTGACACAGAAAACTGTTCTTAAGGATCTAAGATCTTTGAATAGCCCTTGACACAGAAGACTGTTCTTGAGGATCTGTAGAAAATCGAGGAGTGGGGAAGTAGGTAAACACATCACGACTGAGGATAAATTGTCAGACTTTGCAAAACGTTTGTAGGGACACTGAGTAATAAGTGGACAGCAAGTGATGTCTGGTACCCCAAAACAGCACAGCTACCCAGCTTCTGACAAGGCCATATGCTGCTGAGAAATATGTATAGGAGTATTTTCATATTGCTTTAAGAAGTTGCAAATACTGAAGCATTTTATATCTTTCTGCTGCAAAACCACACCATATCAGAGTATAAAGTAATCAGATCTTTTCAATGTAGTTAATAGTCTCCTGCAGCATATAAGATTTTGAAAAAAATCATAACGAGGAAGATAAAATCTAAAATGTGATATTAAAAGAGAGGTATTTAGTCATATTATAAAATTAGCTATCTTGTTGAACAATTGCTGCCTAATTCTTCATATCCCAACACTTGACCTTCAGAACACACACACCTCCACCTGAATTCACTTTTTGCTTTTACTGCATCTTTCTTCTTTCAAGACAATGAAGCTTTCTTACTAAAATCTTCGGCTCAACAGGAATGCATTCTTGTCTGACAGAGGAATATATAGCACAGATTGAAATACACTTACTAATTTACTTATTTTGAATTATCATTCATAGTACTTGATTTTCTCTGAGACAGGTTAATTATACATCATAAAAAGAATCTCCTCTTAAGACCCATCAGCCCCAAGTCTCTCTGTGTGCAGCATAGAATGAAAATGATTTAGCCTTACTATAGTTTATGACTTGAATGAGACAAAAAAAAGGGGGTGGGGGTAGAGGATAAGAATAAATGACTGGTCTTTGATAAATTTTGGAAATGAAGACTGATTGATTTGCAGCATTTTCTTTTGTCTCAATATACACCCAGAGAATTCTAGAGAGTTCATCTTTCCTGTGAAAGAAGGGCCAAGAGCTGGATTGGCAGATACATTGAAGAACTGACATGGTTGCTGAAATACAATAGAGGTGCCACCTTGGGCAGTTTGCACTCTACTGTGTTCTACAATGCAGTTTTCAGTCTGAAAAATGCGTATGCAGATATCATGCCAAGATCTTGTGCCATTTTGGAAATCACTTGCATCAGCATTGGAAGAACACTGTGCAGTGCAGTGCAGAAAGCTGCTTCCAAATCTTGCTTGGCATCCTAGTAGGACTGCCACATATTTTTAAACAACTAGGGAGACATTTTCTCTAGAAATGCATTTTTATCCATAGCATTGCTTCAGATGCTACACAGAGAGATTTTTGTTGCACTTATTTTTAGTCTTGGCTTTGAGCCAGACCCTTAGATATACTGGTTCTTCTATTGCTCCACACTATCCGTACAGATCTCACAGGAAGAAAGAAACAGTGATTGAAGATAAGCCTCTACTATAACACTGATATTTTACTTTGTCTTTGAGGGATTTGAGTGGGGTGTCACGTCATACTAAAGATATATTTGGAAAAAAAGTGAAAAATGTTCAAATCAATCTGAAATAAAGGGGCTGCTTTTCTTTGACTTGTGATCTTTTGAGGATAGACTGTGAGTCCTGGAGACAGTGAGGGGAAGGAATTGTTCTGACCTTGGCAAGGTTAATCATATCTGTCTGTCCTCCACCAATACCAAATTGCTACCTACATACATATTTGTAAAATCTAAATTTCATTTCTTATTATCCACCTGAGAAATGTAAGAATATAGCACAGGTAATAGTTGTTTTATTGCTGCATGGCAACATGTCCATTCCTGGAAAAGTACATTTGAAGCATGATTTTGACCCTATTCCAAATTCTTTTCCTACAGTGATATCATTTAATGCTGTATAACCCCCTATCTACTTTTTTCTAATTTAAATATAGAATAATAGAAATAGGGAGAAATTTAGAAATACAATTCAACCCTACTGCTTGGTCTTGCAAAAGCAGTCATTCAATTCATGATCAGTTGCCTAAAATTTAATTTAAGGATATGGAGACATACTAAAATTACAAAAGTTCTTTGTGTTACATAAATGCTTTTATTTCTCCAAAGTCTATTCCTTTAACTGTACATATGATTCCAGGAACTTTACAACAAATAATTTTGAAAGCCTATTGCTCCTTCTTTTCTATTAAGTATAACCAATTTGTTGCTGTTGCTGACCTAATTACACTTCAGGGCCTTCTTTTATAGAGGGGATATTTGGGTTATTTATATGTTTCCCTCTGTAGTCAACATCGTTATCTGACGGACTGACTGAATTTACTCTCATAGGCTACTGACAAATCCATAACTCAGATCAGCAAGAACAAAAAGCTGTTGTTACAAAATCAAATAAGGTCTTTTGTGAAGTAAAATTGCTTTGTTCTCCAGGAACATTTTAAAGGTAAAATATTTTTTTCAGTCTGAAGATAAATTTAAACCAGTCTTCCAGGTGTATAAAACTGCATAAAGCAAGCAGAATGAGCAGAGCCAGGTAACTTATTTTACAATTAATATTGGCTAATGCTTTCCAGTGTAGCTGGTTATATAAATAAACATTTCTTAGGACCTGCTGTCTTCTATTATATTATAGAACACCACATTGTTTGTTTCATCAAATAGACTCCAAAGTATTCACAATGAGATAGTATCAAATGCTATTTACGGAAGGTGAATGTCATTGGTGGAAATACTATGGGTCTAAATAAAAAAAAATGCATCAGAACCCATATATTGTCAGACACAAACCCTACAATGTAGATTTTAGAAAACATGAGTGTAAGCTGTTCTGCTAGCCCACACATAATTACACTACCAGTTTTTGTCTTTCTGTTGCGGTGGTCCCTTAGAAATGTTGGAGGGAAAGACCTCTGGAGGTCATCTAGTCTGTCATCCTGCTCCAAGCAAGATTATTTCTGCAGCTACATGAGTTCAACTGTAGCCATAGTTGAGTCTTCAAAACAGCTAGGAATGGAGGTTTCTACATGCTCTATGTCTCACGCCAGTGATACTCCTCTCATTGTCTCTCCCCAGCTGAAAATTTGTCATTCATCCAGCCTAGAGTTCATTAGACTTACGGTGAGAATGCTGCAATTCTCCACCTCCTCCTTGCCCGTCTCAACGAAGGATGCAGTTTTGGGTTTTTTTCCAGCCAGTGGGAACATCCACTGAACATGAATTTTCTTAAGTAATTTCAACATCATATCAGAAAACTCCTTCAGCACCTGCAGATGTATCCCATCTAGTCCCATGGATCTGAAGACATTCAGCTGCTCTAAATAGTCCCCTAAAGCTTGTGCTCCCCAACTGTCATCTACTTCTCAACCATGTTGACAGAAGCAGTGGTCCCAGAAAAGGGTTTTGCCTGTAGAACTGACACAAAAGAATATACTGAGTATTTCAGCTTCCTGATTTGCTCATTGCCACGGTGCCCACCCTCGAGATGTATGAAAGCCCCCCATGAGGACAAGAAATAGCTACTTGAGGCTCATCCACCACTTCCTCTACCCCAGTTACTGACCTCCACCACAACATATCAAAATTTCTCCCATCTCACTTTGACCTCTTGTTTCTTACTCGAGTTTTTCAACACTCAAGGGTCTCCTTAACAGAGGGTGCAACTATCCCTCCTTTTTCTGCCCTAATATCCATGCTGAACATCCCATTTCATCCACCCCTGTGCTCCACTTTTTCATGCCACCCCTCTTTGACTTGCATTCATCTCTCTGCAGCACTGATCCTAATTGTAAAAGCTGAGATATTGGACCCAGAACCTTTCCCAAAAAAAAGACTTGTTTCTCCTCTGCTGCCAGGGCACTGGAGCTGTATTTTAGATGAAGTAGCTGCAGGTTGAAATGGAGCCTTCCTCCAACTGCCAGAAGTCAGAGACTTACACCCTGCTGGGTGGGTGTCCTCTTGCTGCTCCGGCATTGCCTTCCCACCCTTGGGGTGTCTCCTGCCTCAGCAGTCTCTAGAAGATTCTATAAGTGTCTCATCTGCCATTCTTCATAGAAGGGATGCTTATTTCTTGGCTAGTATTGTTTTGCTTGTTTTAATTAATGGAAGGAAAGCATGAAGTAGGAGAGATATCTGACTTTGTGTTCTCTTGTTTCATTTTTCAGCCTGGACTCTGGACCCCAGGAACACCTATACACAATGCAAATAGAATTGCCTGGCTTGTGCAGATGGAAAATCAGACTAGCTGACTTCACAGTCACCTATGCACCTAAAATCTATGGCCTACAAGAATTTCCCTTTCTTTTTAATTATTTGTGAAGCAGAATGCTATTCCAGCTGTGAAGGACAGAAGAAGGAGGTGTATAGGGAGAAATGCAGTTGAAATTCTGCAGTGTAAGTCTAACCTTACAGAGAAAGAGAGAGCAACAAATGCATAGAACTGCTTTTAGGAGCTGAAATGCCATCCAGCTGTGCCTGCAGAGAGAAGAAAAGCTAATGAGCTGGTGTCCTACTGTGGGAGTGTGTGCTGGGGATCTCTGAAATCTAGCACAGCAGAAGGGATTTTTTCACTATTTGGGGGTGAATCATACTTCACAGTGCATGATTCTAACTTTTAATGTGTACCAGTGGAAAACTAAACTGTGTGTATTTGCTGCTGTGAAATAGTTTTTCTGCTTTAACAGAAATATATCTTGTGACAAACTGATGCACTTCTTCCTCAAAGGCAGCAGAACAGACACGTATTTTTAGGAACAGAGGCACCCTTAAGTGATCCTTCAGTGTTCCAAAACAGCCACAAGATGCTTCAGGGTAGGCATCTCTGGAATAAACTCCTGATGGAGACAGTCCACCTAGAGTCTCACCTGCCAATGGCTGGTTCATGCTTTTACACATATTTCTAATTTCACTCCTGAACCTCCCTGATCTTTTGGCAAGTTCCTGTTAATAATGTAATGTCCCCAATAATGTAAGTTATTGGAATGAATAATTATTATACAATAACTTAAGTTATTAAAGTTAATAAGTGAAGCTACTGAAGTCTTTCAGTAGTTTCTCCTATATAGACTAAATAAGTCAAGCACTATGATTTTTTTTCCGGACCAAGATGATCAGTAGCATATGCCCATTCACTGGGATGAGATTTTCCCGTCTATTTTATATGTTAGAGGTATTGTGACACTGAAAACATAAGGAATATGGTGCTAGTTTCCTTATTTCTATATAGATGTATATAGACCCACAAGAGAGGAATGGAACCAGATCATCCCAAACAGATGTAGGCTGACCTGGAATCACCGGAATCAAGATGTATGTTGATTTACATCAGCTGAAGTTACAGCCTGTAATATTCAAATTGTAAGTAAGCAAATGGCTTGTGGCTTGGAGTTTCGCAAAACCTGACTTAAAATAGTCTGCTGTATCAAGAAAGCAAAGTCCTGATTCATAACACACTCTTCTCAGTGCCACTGACACCAACACTCAACTAGAAAGGGACAGAGCACACAGGTTTCCCACATAGTATACTTTAAAGGGAAAACCCCTCTCTATTATAATTCTCTTTTAGCTGAATCCTCCACAATCTAAACTGTGGCTGAGAGACTTAAAATAGGACCATACCAGAATTTACCCAGCAAGACTTCCAATTAGTTTTTCAAGCAATAGTCATATTTTTATTGCACCAGGAGAAGAAACAAAATTTATGGATCATTAGGCCAGTAAAGCTGAGAGGAAAGTAGTAGTAGTTACTTTAGACAAGACATGAATTCACCTATTTTTCTCAGATCATTGTGTTCTGGGTTTATACTATATGTCACTGCCTCCATAATTCTGAAAACTGATACTTTTTAATCATTTTATCTTTTTCCAGTGCTAAAACTCTAGCACTGCTTGAAGAGAAGGATTGTTACAGGAGAGATAACAAATAAATGATCATCACATTACCTGAATGTGTTCTCTTATTTGGGGATTTATTTGAGGCCCTCTGAAAGCTGCTACTACTTTTTAGGGAAAGCTATGATAACATGTGCTCTGAAAATGCCTTGAAGTCTGTGAATGTAAAGTAATCCCATTTTCTTCAGCATAATATGAATCTAGAAATCATAACACCAGCTATAACAGATAATATTACACTAGCTTAATGAATTTAAATAGATTAGGAACACTGATAGTCAAATAAAGATTCCTAATTATACATTATTCTGCTTAATACTCTCAAATTGTATGTATGCTGTATGAAATATCCCTGGGCTGCTGTAGCACAGACCAGTAGCCCACAACCCCAAAATATGCTTCTCCTGGGCCCAACTCTGACATCAACACCATTATCCTAAGTAGTCACTTTGGCATCAAGGATGTCGGGCTGAATATGCATACATATGCTTGCATATGTGTGCAAGAATTTTCAAAAACTAAGGTCCTAGTTAGTAATCCCTCAAGACTTCCAGTTTTCACATGTAGTCTCTCATCTTGCAATTAATAAGAAACTGAGTAAGACACTGTCTGATGAGGTTCATATACATTCACAAACCTTCATGAGTAAATTAGACTGAGCCGTCCACTAAAACAAAAATTAGATTTCAAATACTGTGATTTAGCCTTCCCAAATTTTGATCCTTTCTTGTCTTTAGAACATTAAAATCATATGACTTTTTTTCAGTCTTCAAGTGTCTTTCTCTCTTTCTCTGTAGTACTATTTTGACAGCCAATCTGATCCCTTCGGTGCCAATACTGCTGCCTCTTTCTTTTATCTCAGCAAGTGTTGTCACCAGTTTTGTGAAGGAATTTCACTTCCAGCTCACGGATTGTGTCATGCATAATATGAAACACCCCAGACATAATGCTGACAACTGAAACCTCTGGCAATTATTCCAATTACTGATGAAAGTGAACAAAAAGAAACCCCAGCACTTCACAATGACTAGCTATAATTTTGTTAAAATTATATGCATTATAATGACATTTTCAACATAGCATGTGCATGCCTAATTCGGAAGAATTTATTTCCAGAGTCCTGTCCCATGATTTACCAAGACTGCACACACTTCCACATAAAAGATCCAAGAGTTTAAATTTAAAATATGCTTTGTATCTGAACACTGTGTTATCATTTTCATTCAAGTACTTTACTAGATATTCATAAAAAGACCAGATAGCTTCCAGGCAGCGTGACATTACTACAGCAAGTCTACAAGTAATTTGACTCATCTACAAGTAGCTTGACTCATAGAATCATTCTTTCTCTAGAAAATGCCCTAGAAAGGGAGAGAATTAAGCCAGGTTACAACATACATTCTTAAATTTACCTATATTTCCCACTCTGCAGGAAATTGTGAAACATATAACAAATCAAAGACCCATCTCTCTTTAGCCAACACAGACAGGAAAGAGTTAGTGAAGTCAGATACTACAGGCCAAAATACTGCTGTCAAAAATGCAATCTGGTGTAGAGTAGAATGGTTCCTTCTGCTTATTTATTCCCTTGCAAATCACAGTCATTGTTTAAAACCCTCATGCCTCTGTCACCCTTTCTCTTTCACTCCAGTTTGCCATGAATCAGAGAAAAAGGTATTTTTCTAGGAGTTACGAACTTTAGGCTCTCCGAGCATGGGCTGAACAGCAGTTTATCTGAAAGCACGATTAACATGGCAGTAGAGGTGTCCAGCTGCATCCAGAGGCATTATGTGACATGATAACATTCATAGAGTCTTATATCACCAGTGCTCCAGGGAGGGAGCAAATGAATCCTAACTGCAACTTATACTCTTTGGTCAAACATCCATAAAGAGGCTGCAGGTTCACTTTGGGATTTTAATATGCATAGTTCTTCAGCAAATGGCTTAAAATATCAAATGAAAGCCTTATGTGCTGTTCTGTGGATTAGCTGTTATGTCTTATCTGCTCACTCACTACAGGCCACATAACCATACAACCTCTTTTCCATGACATTGAGGGGTCCTTCGAGGCTTTTGAGTTTCTAGTTTTGTTCATAAATTACACAGGTAAGAGCAAGGACCAGGTTTACAGAACAGAAGTGTAGTGCATGACACCATTCAGATACTCCTTACGTTCACTTAAATGCTCCTAGAAAAAAAGTTTCAAAGGCCCGAGCCCCCTAGGAAGCACACTCACAAGCTGCACCCTCAAGTTCTTCTGGATCTTACATATCCATATTTTCCCTGGAGTGATTTTAGATCACATTCAGAATGAGATGCAGGAGAAATAAGTTAGTCTTCACTATAAAGTGGTCTATGCTGACCATTGATGAAATGTTGACACCCCGTTGTTCTACACTGTTGCCCACTAGTTATCTTAAGGCACCTTGTGGAACAGTATAAATCCAATTCCAGATGCATTTGATTCAGCTTCTTTTTCTTATACCTTTGCCTCTCCAATGAGTTTTGACAACTAGCAGCAATAATCATTTTGTTTCTTCTTACACTCTAGTTAATTCCTTCTCCATTTTATTTTAAAATATTTTTTAACCAGCACTGAGGTAATTCAGTCAAATGAACTAAACATACACAAATGACTAAAACAAGAAAATTCCAGCACATATATCAATGGCCCTTAATTTCCTAAAATAACAAGTGTGGCTTTTTCCCTCTTCCCTGAAATTGGACTGATAACCTTCTTTGAGAATAACCAAAAATTGGATTAGATTAAACTGCATTTTAACATTGATTCTTCTCATTAGTGGATATCCATAAACTCACTGCTGTACTCAGCAACAGTTTTCCTTCACAAGTTAAGAGGAATAAGATGGTGGATTTCAATCTGCTTATTTTTGCCTTGAGATAAAATCAGACCATCTAAGTCTTGGTAAATTTGTGAAAATAGTGAGGTAGTTTTTTTTTTACTTCCCAGCAGATCCAAGAAAACATTTCAATACTATGGTAAATATGAAGCAATGTTTGGAGGACAGAGAATACTTTTGCCCCATCAAAATAACTCTTAATTGATATCTTAATAGTCATTACATGATCTCTGCAGTTTACATTTTAAAAAATGATGCAGAAAGAGAAATTTCAGGGGCAAGTGGGTCCCAGACAGCACACACAAAAGCAAAGCAACTTTGTGCTCTACACATAGTGGAATTGATTTTCCACTTAATTTTTCACAGAAGAAGGCCTGCTCTTCTCCTTGAGGACACGGACCAAGGCTCTTGACACTCAGGAGAGTGCCTCAATTCCTGAGCTCTGTGATTTTAGGAGATGGAGTTAAAGCTCAGGTTGCCCTGGATGCAGAGGACAGAGAACAAATTTGCAAGGCATCAGCTAAAGGTTCTTGGTCCATTTTTCCCATAACCCACAAGACAGGTATTAGTTATTGAGATATAAGATGTGAGGGCTTCGCCATATTGCTCCAAAGAGCTTCGTGCTGAACCACAGCCCTGGTAAGTGCAGTGAGCCAGCTGTGGAGGACCAGATATAAGCATGTTTCATCTCAAACATTCTGACTGTTACGACAGGAAAGACGAGATCGGAGGAGAGGGTCCTGCACAGGTGGGGCAGTGCTGTTGTGACCTGTCTTCCTGCTCAGACTGGAGATTCCTGCTCAGTCCCTCCCTGCCCCGACTCACTTTCTGCAGGGAGGCTCAGAGTGCTGCTGTGCACATATGAGCAAAAAGGCACAAAAAATCTAGTTTACAGAAGAGGCATGCACCAGGTTAACTATAAAAGGAGGCACATCAGGCCTCTTGTCTCTCTTTCTCTTTTTCCACTTTTTTGCTTTCTTAGTCTCATTCTCATTGTTTACCCCATCTCTAGACCATTCACACACTGGACCAATGCAGGATCTAAGGACTGGTAATATTCTTTGTTTTCTTTCTTCTCTGACTTAATTTTCTCTATCCCACCCCTTGCTTTACCTGGGCAAAATACGGCTATCATATTCTACCCCATACTCCACACTGAACTTTGTTCTGGGAGTGGGGAGCTTATGGAAGAGTGTTGTGGCTTGTGTACCAGCACGTTTGAGTATCATTCTCATGGCTTGTGAGCCAGCAGCTTTGAGAAATGGCATACTGTGGCTAGTGAGCCAGCACATTTGGTTGTGTGTATCCAGCCCCTTTAAATTGGTGCGCTGTGGCTTTTTGGCCAGCACCTTTAAGAAGTTTGCTGTGGGAGTTGAGAACTTACTGAAGTGTACAGCACAAAATTAAGGGCTTCTTAGCCACCACTCTTGTGGGAGTGTATTGCACAAATTCAAGGGGTTGTTAGCCAACACCTTTTCAGTCTAAATCAAGGGCTACTTGCCAGAGTTACGGCGACTGTACAATAAAACATATGAGTTCCCTGACATGCATTCTGGTGTCTTTGTTCATCCTGATATGACTTTACAACAAACATCACACCTACTACCAATGAGGACTGACACCAGCAAAGATGTTTCATACAAAAAAAAAACCCACCTAAAAATATTGCCAAGCATTGATTTTAAGATGCTGTATGTAGAAATCATCTATTTAACATTTACTTTAAACAGATCAGGTATTTATTTGGTCACTGAGAAGGAAAGGTGTATATATAATACTTTTCTACTTTATACTTTCAAAGTTCTGATGCTGCATAAAATGATGCCAGTTATGGAAGGTAAAGGACAAATATGGAAGCACTGGGGTCTGGGTAATTTTACAACCTTGGCCTTTTCAAAGACAGAAAAAAAAAAAAAGGAATTATTTTTTCTAAGCACACTGGAAACATAATAACTCCTAACTAAAACAGGGCACCCATAAGGACTGACTAAAGACTGTGAAAAAGTCCAAGAATAAAAATCAAAATATAGTCAATTAGAGAAATGAAGCCAATGTTTTCATTTGGACAAAGACTATGATTATGAAACTGGAAAGACAATAAAAAAAGAAGGAATAGAGATGTGGATTTTGAGGGGTTTATTTTTATTTAATATAAACTCTTTCCAACCTAGGGAAACACTAACTTTTCTCTTGTTTGATACATAGGGAGGGGTTTTGCAATTAATATTTTTAATGGATTTTTTTCCTACAGATGTCAGGTAAAAATCTGTGCAGTCATGCCATATATTTTCCTGCAAGCTGGGAAAGATCATGCAATGACTTCCATTGGACTTAAAATTGCAATGATGAGTTTGGAGAGTAATCTTCCATCTTTGGTCTTAAAGGAATAAAAGTCTTTGTAATACTGACTACTTTGGCATTGAACCTTTGATGTCACTCTTCTTAAATCTGTACATTTGAATCTTACTATCAAAGTAAAACTTTGGGTAAGATACCTATACTTGTTAAGACTGACAAACAGCTTTTTCTGTGTGCAGTGCCACTGTCTGCAGTTCAAGGAACCATTCCACACCAATACCCTGCTCTGCTTACAACTCTTACCACACCCTTCCTCAGATTTCTCCATGAGCTACTTGGGGATACAGGGTGGCTTTTTGAGTTCAGATAAGCCCTGCCACCTTTCAGGTCAATTACCTGCTCTTGAAAAGCAAACCATGTGTTCTATCAGCTGCAATCTCTGTTACTCATCATCACAGTATTTGTCCTACTATAAGATGCTAGAAGATATAAGTAAATAATAATAAAATATACTATATACAACTGAAGTACAATAAACTCCTTGGATCTCACAGGTATTTAATGAGAGAACAGTCTGCAAATAAATGATTTATTCATGAAGCCAATGTACTGACTACCATCATGCAGGCATTGTAAAACACAAATATTGAAATGATACAGAAATAGTGATGCAGAAAAGAAGACATTTAACTGCAAGCAAATCCCAAGACAATACTCTGATAGTTTTAAAGGTATTCAAAGCATTTTATAACACCATAAAAACCTCTGCAGAGTATAAGGTATTTCTTTGGCTACAGTGAGCCATGAATAATACTGCAGAAATACTTAATTTTGTTTAATAGCATTGAGATGTGCATTTCCTATAGGAGATAGCCTGACTGCTTAGAAAATTTGATTCACAGCAGTCCCCAGTGAAGCTGGTCAAATAATCTATTGTGAATAAAACCTATTGTAAATTTGGCCATTTCTCATAGAATAATTACCTATTAATAACTTCTTGCATTATTCAGTCAGCTCTAGACCACAGTATATTTCTGAGGAAGATACTGAATTATTTGAGAAACTTTTGAGTGGATAGTTATACAGCCCCACTTAAACTTTGTGCACATTTAGGGATGCTGTGGGGACCGAATACTGAATTGTATCACATATGGCACATACCTAGAGTAAAGCTCATAAATTCAATCAGACTATTAAAAGTAACCTTCAGGAAATTATATTCAAAGTGAACACAATCTTTTGACCAGACTCTATAGTGGCAGCTCACAGCCCTCTGTCTACAGGATTTTGTATTGTGTAAACTGTTCAGTCATTAGATGTTGCATCTTGTCCTTCCCTTTATTTCAAGTTTCATGAATATTTAGTGGTGTAAACACAACAGAAGCATCATAGGGGCAAAAAGTGTTTCCATTCCACACTCTAATATCATCAAGCAAAGATTTTTGAAGAAGATTGTAAGACTGTCAGGCACTTTAACCTCTGCTTTCCCCCAGAATAAGAAAATCTTTATGGCAGTAGAAATTACCTAGGCTGACTGGACATTAAGGTTTGACACAGTTGTTGATTTGTTCCTCTACCCTGCCAAGGAAGAGGGACCTGGTCTTCAGCACAGGTTCCTTTGTGAAAGCACATATATAACCCACTGAAAAAGATCTGTCAAGATTTCTCCTATAGCAAATAGAGACACATAGGTGCATCCTGGAGATGACTCACCCAAAACAGTTACCAGGAAACAAAAAGTAAAGCAGCCATCTAAACAAAGATTTTATACTTCATTCTCAAATTCTAGATGGCTGAAAGTAGGCAAGACACCTGCTGTCCATGGTTGGTATCTTATCTTTATTAAAGTGAGTAGAGCAGTGCCCATCTCACTGTAATACTGGAGATGCAGTTTTCTCAGCCTCAAGTGTTCGTGTTTTTCTCTGTTATAAGAAAGTACCCAGTAAAGTAGTAAGTTGCGTCCGTGTCTCCTACTCTCTCACTGAGTGCCATAGCAAACAGACCATTGGGTCTATGGGGATGATGTTCTTTCTAGTGTGTTTCATTTCTTCAGGTTTAAAAAACTTCAGCCCATGAAACAGATATTTTCTGACAAATATCAAAGTAAGAAATAAAGTCTAACTTTGCTTACTACTAAATGTTTGCATTTAAGACACTGTGCTTATGAATGCATCTAGTCTGCAACCCCATTTGTCTTTCCTTTTCAGTTGGATCACCCTCACCACTTGCCATTCCAACCTCATAGAAGACCTGTCTATCTATAAGCTTCTGCTTTATACCTCATTATCTTCTCTTTAGATTATGGACAAAGTTCTTAAAATTACTACAGGGCCAAGTACACACAGTCCATATGAATGCCAAGCACCCCAAATCACATTCTTCTTTTAAGAGTTTTTCTCCCTGTTTCTGGAAGCAGCCTTCATAATTTAGGGAATGCCTTTACATATCTTTCTTTTCTTTTTCAGAGAGTTCAGAGATAAGCTGATCTTTAGGCACCTTTTGTCTCCTTCCAAAGCTATTAAAAACCTTTGGTTGCCCCATTTCAAAGATGCTTGGGCTGCTGCTACAACACACTTACCTACAGATTACTGTAAGCATGCTTCTTTCATTTGAAAAACCTGCTTAGTTTCCCAACCTAAGTCAAGAGTTAGAGTGAAAAGTGATTAGACATGAAAAGAATAAACAAAAAAACACATACCAAATTACAGTACCAGAAAGCTGGTGATAAATGGCAGTTTTCAAACCATAATAAAATTAATATTAATTTCATTTCATAATAGGTGAACATTCTTCCTGCAGATATCATAGCAGAAAAACTAGCAAGTCAACTTTTTTAGAGACTGTTTCCACCACAGCAAGAAATAAGCACATTTGTTTTCATAGAGATAATATTGTTCCTTTAAATGAGTCAGTTCTCACCTTTAATGACAAAAGTATTTTATCACAATGTTTACAATTGCTAAAGAATATTTATTAAGACATGCTTTATTCACCTATGTTCAGATGGCACACTTTCGTTGGAACAGAAAACATTTCTTTCTGCATTTATGGACTTGTAGTTGCACTTTAATTTCTGTGGAATGTTGTCAGTACCGTGCAACGCAACAGGGATAATTAGGACAAAGAAGATGAGATGAATGGACAGAGGGTGGCAAACTGTTTGAAATTTTAACTGAATGCTGCCTAAGCCTATTTGTCAAGTTCACTGAAGCAGTGAGGCTGTCTGCTGTTTTGCACAACACCTTCTCACACTGTGAGTGCAAAAAATTCTGTTCTGCACTAGATAAAACTGATTATACTGTCTTTGATGTAATTGATAAAACAAAACTAATGGTGTGTTGCATAACTGTGAATTAGGGAATGTAGCTGTTGAATTAACAAGTGTTCACAGACATGCTGCAATTTCTCTGGGAAAATGTCACAGGAGGTCCTCCTTTATTCAATAATTTGGTGCAATCTAAACTTTGAGGAGCTGCATCTATAATGTACTGAACATTTTCTGGCATCACTAGAAGAAGCTGAAGGAGATTGGGATTTACTGAAGGAATACAGTCATGCCATGATTCCCATAAAATAAATATGAATAATGTATTTATTCATTTAGAAGTATATGTATACTTAGGCTTAATGGAAGGTCATGTTCACTCAGATGTCTTTATTCTGTTTTACTTTACATATTGTCAAAAGTTTTTTATTACTTTCTCAACTTGCCTTCAGTTTTTGCAACAGTTTATAATAACAGTGCTCATAAGATTGTTAGAGTTCCTTTAATTTCTTTTCCCTATACAACAATAGAACAAAAAGTTGTTGCTTGGGGCTTGGACTTCCATGTTTCTTTTTTTCTAATCTTTCTAGATAATGGTTTTCACTACACAACAATAGAAGAAAAAGTTATTTTATGCTTTATTAGGCTGGGTGACATATTCTTCCAAGATTCGATGGTCAGCGGTATTTTCAGCAAATTGTGTGTTACACTTGACTGCAGTTCACAAGAAATTGCAGAACAAGAAACTATAAAGTACAACAGGTCTAATTATTAATATATTGGCAAACCTTTGTTACTGTTCACATCAATCATAAACAGACCCTGATTTTTGTGCACATATTAGATAGTCACAAGCACTGACTTGTTGGTATCTATTTGTCCTGCATGGCTACGAATGATAATCTAAATCAGACTATTATTTCTACTTCCCACTTTGAGAAATATTTTAACTGATGAACAAAAACCAGTGCCAGTTCTTGCTCTTGTGTATGTAGTATGTTTTCTCTCTCTTTGGAAGTTTAATTGTGTGCCTATTTCTCATAGCACTTCTCATGCTGCCTTATTCAGCACAGAATCCTGCCATTAAAATTTTAAAGAACAGTAAATTATGTTCAGTGAGGTAGTAAATATGACTGATTTATTAATATCTTTTGAATTTCAAACAGCACATTTCTGCATGACAAAGTTATAAGTATAATGACTTCCTTTCTAAAAAGCAAACCAGAACTCTATAGAGAGTTCTTTCTTAAAACAATTTATCAGCTACAAATTTCCTCAGTTTGTCTCACAACTGCAAGAAACACTTCTTGTTTTAATGTTTCAAGGCATACTGGGCAAAAGGCTTTAGCTTTACACACCACCATGTCATCAAATGTAATTTGCCTTATAGAAATCTTTAAACAACACCACACAAAAAAAGGTTTGTGGCATTTTAGTAAGATTTAAGTTTGATACTGTGATGAATAACTCATGTCCAATTTAAAGAAATTACACAACTGGTTCAGATCAATTAACTGGCTGGTAGTTGGCAATGATGCAAAACAGTTTCACTATAGTTTCACTGTAAGACTGGCCCAAGGCTGTAATGTCCCCAGCCTTCACTGAAATAATTTAATCTGTCTTTTCAAACTGTCAGTGCTAGAGGATTCCCTTACATTTTTGCCAAGGCTGTTTCCTCTTTAAGGATGGTAGAAGCATTATTTTGAAATACGGTTTGAAAATAGGTTGTAAAATGTTTTCAAGTTCTGAACAGAGATGAAGCACTTGCAATTTGGCAGATTCATTTTCTCCTCAAGATGAGTGTGCTGCATCATTGAGATTAAATATAGTTAAACTGTCATGGTTCTCAGCTTATTGCTTTGTTTCTCTAAGTTATCACATCTACAGGTAGTCTTTAAAAATGAGTTAGCACAGAGGGTCAATAAGAAATCTAAGTCCACTGGAATCCATTTTAAAAGATCAGCTCTGACTATTTTCCATTTTATCACCACATCTTAATGATCCATGAAGTGATAAAGAAACAGACTACTCGAATCACACAAGTGAACATAAACAGTCTTCAGCTAGCAAGGACAAAGCAAGTTTTCTTTGAACCAGAAACAAAAGTGATCCTGGGATAAAATTTTTGAAAGCCATCAAAATGCCTAGCCTATAGCAGAAAAGTCCAAGCAGAAGTTGTCATCCACCTTTAGAGACATAAGTATTACTTTATTATTGACTCAAATATCCTTGCTTTAACTTTGCAGTTGACTTTGAAAAATGACCCTGCAGTTTGCTCATACATTGCCATAGAAGCTGTGTTCTGTGTCATGTTCTCATGGATTTGCAGCTCTGAACAAGCAAATGCTCCGAGTTGGCATGAGAAGTGGCTGACTTCTAAAACCTAGAGGCTGATGGGCAGCACCCTCTTGTCCTTAAGCAAAGGTCTTTGAGCTTCACAAAGTAATTTCACTGCTAGACAACAATTTTTTTAATAAATCCTCATTCTTCTTACTGACCTGAAAAGCCTGTTCTGACTTGGGTTTATGTGTGCTTTTCCCCGAGTATTCAGCAGCCTCCTGTTTCTGCCACAGGCGTGATCCCTGGAAGTGTGAGCAACCACTCGGGGTTCTCACCAGCACAGGGAGTCAGTGAATATCCTGGCTGTGAGCTTTGCCTCCTATTCATTCTCACTGGACAGCTGCCCTCTTGATCAGAACTGTGGTGAAAGGACAAAGAGTAAGGGGTTCAAATTTAAAGAGGGGAAAATTAGGTTAGATATACAGAAATTTTATGCTGTGAAGGGTGATGAAGCAGTTGGAACAGGTTGCCCAGAGAAGCTATGGAAGCTCCACCACTGGAAGTGTTCAAGGCCAGGTTGGATGGAGCCCTGAACAACCTGGTCTAGTGGAAGGTGTCCCTGCCCATTGCAGGGAAGTTAGAACTAGGTGATCTTTAAGGTCCCTTCCAATATAGGCTATTCTATGATTCTGTGATTCTACAAGATCTCCAAGCTGAAGATGTGCACAGTGGCTAGCAGACAGTAAAGTTTTCATTTGTGTTGATGCCACAGCATGCATTACAGAAGCTCTTGGCAATAGTTGGATCTGGAGAGGGATGAAAGGGAGAGAGACCTTCCTTGCCAGAAAGAGCACATTTCTAGAGACACTAGCTCAGATTCACAGCCAAGCACTGGGTGAGTACTGCTCCCCTCAGGGTCTGTGCAGCCTCATCAGTGATAGATCTCATGGACACTGCACAACCAAGTGTGATGAACTGTACAGAGATCTCAGCATGAAAATCAGAAAACTAATTTCCTTTATAAAGCTTCTTGTAGTCACACTAATCCACATGATGGGAACAACTCTAAGGAGAAGCCTGAGCAACCTGTTTCTCACCTTTTATATGCCTGCTCTGCAATCACCTCCTTGGGTGAAAAGTGCAGCATAGAGTAGAAGCTGGAATTTTGATAAGCCTTAATTCATGGCCTTCAGGTAGGCACCAAGCAAGGCAGGTCCTGTTAGCTGTGCATGTTGCATCGGATGGCATGGGAGGCAGTAAGACAACAGCACAGAGGTGAGGAAGATGCTCTGAGGAGATTAAAAATACCCAGCATACATTTTAATGGACATGTGAAGAGAAGGGAAGTAGTACCAGATGCAGAAAGAGGTGAACCTGAAATATTCATAAGCAGGGCTCCTGCTTAACACTCATGGAAAATAAATGAATGTGGGCATGAATGACACTCCGTTCGTTTTCTGTTTGGGGCTGTTCAGACATTTTTGATGTGTACTCTGGTCACAAATGTCAAGTGCTGCTCTATAACCTTCACAGTTAGAGGACTTACAAAAGGGAAGGGAAAGTGAGCAAAGGCAAAAAGAGGAGGGGAGAGATGAGGAGAGGGAAGACTCCTTTTCTCTGGAAACTGGGGCTTTCCATCAAACATTAAGTAATAGTTTCAATAAAACCTTGTTTTCATGACACTGCATGAGTGAATGCAATAAAACAAAAATAGCTGCATTAAAGTGACAAAAGTCTTGTTTCAGTATTTTATATTACAGATGCTGAAACATTCAGTTGGAGCCATAATGATTAAAGTCTTGTTGGATGGAGATCCTAAAAGAATACGTTCTAAAAGAATGAATGAACTGGTTTTCTTTGCAAAAATCACAGTGAAGTTTGCTCCAGAGATCTTACAAGGCTTTCTTTTTTAACAGAACTATTTTAGTTATTCTGTTTAATTGTTATTCTCTTCTATATAACCTAGTTCTGGATAAAGCAGTATTTGTCAGAAGTATTTTAATGAAAACATTTGAAACTGATGTTTAAACACACATTTGTGTTATTTTAAACAAATATAATAAAAGAAATTCATGAAATACAAGCTAGTGAGACAAATATTTTGCCATAAAATGTCCTCTCTATAAAGAAACACTGATATTTCTCTATTCCTCCTTCACTCAGCAGTAGCTAAAGCTTTCTGGAGAAGCCTTATTTTGTTGAAAGCTAGTAACATGATGCCTCAGGCCTAGATTCTAGTCTGGTTTATTCACAAAAGTATTTAATCTATGTTTACTTGAGAAATACAATAGAACAGACATGATGCCTACATGCAGCAAAATCCTGGACACACAGAAGTCAGCGTTGCCTCATTATTACTGTCATCTACAAACCTACAATGTTTTGTTAAAAGTGTGAAAATTATATTAAATATTGAATATCTATACTCTGATTTATGATAATATAGACACTAGTCATTATCACATAGTATACCATATGCCTAGCTAATAATTTCAGATTATCATTGCTTTTAAAAATTAAAAACAATTAATCCCAGTAAAAACGGAAATTAAAAGAACACAAGTTGATCCTTTTGCTTTAGAGTCATTTTGATTGTTTACTGCTAAGACACTTGAGAAGTTATTCAGTGGTTTGTACGTTTCTAAACAAACCCAAAACTTGATAAAACTGCTTCTGCCACAGTAAATTACATGCTGTATATTTTCTCTGTACATGAAAGAACGTTGATCCAAATGAAGAATCCTCCCACATCCAAGGCACTAAAGTAGAAAATGTATCTAAAGCTAGAGCTGAATCCTGATGAATTCCCTTACCAAATTTTGAATGCCAAATTAGGTAATTAGGTAATTTTACAAGTCTTGACTCCTGCCTCTAAGGACTTTTATCACGTTTCCTTAAATAGGACAGATACTCATTCCTACACCTAGCCAGTTTGTGAAAGCCATACAGAACCAGCTAATGCACATGTTCTGTGTGTCCCTGGGACCGAGGCTTCTGGTCTCTGTCATAGGACAGCACAAGCACAGGGCCTAATGCTCACCCAGGGTCTGGCCTTGATACTGAGTCAGGATTGGGCCAGGATATACACTTGGATATAGACTGTCCAAATTACCTTATGAACTGCCAGGGGGGAACATAGCCAAAGAATGTCAAGAAGAAAATGTCTAACAAAATGCCCTGCTTGTTTCAAAACAAGCAGGGCAAGAAACAAATCCTTCCCACCACCACTATTTTTACAGTAGTGTAAAAATCAGTGGCTATTACTCCCAAGATTTCCAAAGGTCTCTCAGGATAGTAATTTTGATTAATGTGTAATAAGCTTGTTTTAACTCAGTAGCACCTTATTCCACAAGGGATACTATTGAAGTCAACAGACGATCACTATGATATTACTATGATAGAAAGATGTCAGCATCTGGCCCTCGGTCAATATTAACATGTTTTCACAAATATTTTCATGTCAGGGGCTGGTGAAAGAGAACATTTTAAGCATAAAATCTGCATTCCTTGCTTTGAGGGAGCAGAGGAGATAGGTGGGCAGAGGAAGGTGTTTCTGCCTCTTGTGGTGTGAAAAACTAAGAGACTCTGAAATTCCACCCAAGTGCTCAACCATCCCCTGGAGATGGGGGACAGGTAACCCCTCAAACTGAGTGTCAAGACCAAGACAGGCCATCTTAGCCATCCTGTGTAACCAAATCCACTGTGAATAATGAAACTCGCTGCTCGTTGTCTTCTGCTTGTCTTTCAAATTCCTGTGACATCATAGAGAGGAATATGAATGCACACATGCACACACACACTCACTTCTATCTGTTGTCTGGTCTGTTAGGAAATGTGGTAGAAAGATGTGTGAAAGAGGATATCTTCACCTTGGATTTGTGCCAAGACTGTTCAGCTCCAGGAAGAACCAGGTGACCAACTGCTTGTGCCAGGAAGAAAAAAATATAGTCCTTAAAATGCTATCAAAGTGCTTCCAACTAAAAGCTAAAGATAGAGTTGACAATAAGCAGTGCTTATTAATCAGTAATATATCCAGGTCCTAAATTTGTCATGTTCACCACAAAAAGTGTTGTTTTATGTTTAGGGAATATGACAGCAAGTTTAGGAAGGTTGAATGGATGAATAAATCTTTGAATGAAAGAAATACACCTTTTATGTAAATGGAACATTGAGCACTTTATCTTATTGATTTAATGCCTGGTACTAAAAACATATGCATCCATTTTATGATGAAAGTCTTATGTAGTCATTATCTTGAGCATTGAGTTTCTATATAAACCAAAATATTACTGCCAATTACTGCCAATTTCATTCATTACTCAGAGGAAAGTAGAGCATGAGGTGGATTTTTTTAGAGTTGTGAAATTATATGGGAAATAAGAGCCAACAGAGAATCACCACCCTCAGTGGCTTTAGCTGAAGCCAGTTAATTAAGGAATCAAGCACCGGCTTGAAAACTGAATAAGTCTAAAGACTACATGTGCCAGAATGGTCTTAAAATTTTGAGAAGAACATTTTAGCATATTTTTTTCTAACTTTCTTTCAGAGCTAACTTGTAGTGCAACTATTTTTTTTACTTTTTTCCTTTGTAACTGTTCTGAGGCACAGATCTTTCAGAACAGTGTATACATTTCAGTTGTTATTAATTTATACTTTCCACAGCTACTGTAAGTCATCTAGCCTACTGTGACCAAAGTTGCCCAAATTTGATCAAGTTGTAACAGCTAGAACCTTCCAATCAGTAATCCTCTGCGGCTAAGTAATGAGAAGATCATGCTGGCATGTTTGTTTCACAGCTGCAGGTTCCACTCTCCTGGTCTTTCCCCATGGTGGCCACTCGGATGGATTTGAAGGACAAGACTCCATGCTGCTAGCAATGAATACCCCATATTGCTGCAAGATATGCCATAGACAGGGGGAAAAGGTGGGCTCAGTGAGTTGATGAGCATGCTTGCAGAGCAGCCAGAAAGGGTAGGGATGGCACTTCTCAAGTAGGATTTCATTGACCCAGAAAGAGGACTGAGGGGAGTTGCAACTCCCCTGCTGAAGACCAGGAATGGGAGGAATGTCCCTTGGATGCAAATGATATTGCATACAGGGGCTTTATAAACCAAATGAAGGAGTCTATAATGAACAGAGAGAAAAGTGGGGCACAGCGGTGTGTGTGTACTTGAAGAGCTCTGGGACTCTCTGCATTGGCCACCCTGACCACACCAGTAGTCCTAGGGTTCTGACACTGCACTTGATTCCTGGTTGCTCCATAGGTCACAGAAGTGGGAGGGCATCAGTGATGAACCTGATGGCATCAAAGAGACTGGGAAACCACTGGTAAGCACTGCCAGCCCGTGGAAATGCCAGCAGCCAACAAGCCAGAGTAACCATCAGTAGAGACAGGGAGATTTCAGGGACTTGGTACACTTGCGACAAAGCTATTACCATGCACACTTAAAAGCTGCACAGCCACAGGCTTTGTGCCTGGCACACTGGGTATCACTGCTGGGATCAGCTTTTCCTGGCAGTTCTGACTGTGGACACAGACTTCTTACCTAAATAAGAGCTACTTCATTAGAGATAAAACATGGGAGAGGAAAATTTGCAGTTTCTTCCAGATATTCCAAACAATCCCATGATTTTTCTTATTAAGAGTTCCCTTTACTTTATAAAACTAAATGTGGGTTTTTTTAGTACTCTTGAAAGAACAAGTCAATTCTTGGTAAAAGGCGTCTTTGAATGGCAGAGATCAAGTTTCAGGAGAAAAGGAGAAAAACAAAAGTGCAGAAGAGCGGATATGAAATTTTTTTACCAAGGAATAACTGAAGTTAAAATCCTAAAGAGAACAGCTAAGGCTGAGAGCAGCCATGCCCAGAGGGCTGAACTTGGTCTGCAAGAACACTGCACACAGAGCAGGATTAGAAGCGAGAGCCATGTGATGTTTTTGCAAACAGCTCACGAAAAATATAACAGTACTAAACACATACGTTTTCAGCCATTGGGAAGTATGCAATTTATTACACTTCGTTGTCTTTTCTGTATCAAGTGATGTGGCATACTGTCCAGTCATGAATGCTTGGCTAGACAGGAGCCAAGCCTAGTAGTGCAAAAAAACCCCAGTTTTTCCATCACCAAAATGACAGGATATAGAGGATCTTTGAAAGCTTTAAAGTAGCATTAGTCAGAGATAATAAATAGAAATTTTCTTTGCTGATCACTAGCAACATGGGAAATGGGAATAGTGGTTGCTTTTTCATAGATGGAGATGGCAAATACAAAGCAGATGAAGCAAACTACCTTAAAATGCAGTATCTCTTGCCAGATTCCAGAGCACTTTTGGTATCAGAAAAAGAAATCTGCCAGGAAAAATATCAAGGCATATTTTCATTAACCAATGTCAGGGATGCACTTCAGCAAATACTTCATGAATTAATGGAAATTATTATATACATCTATTTAGATAATGCAAAACAAGAGATAGTTATTTAACTGGCAAACTTTTCTGGCAGACATCTTTTGCTGAGAATAATGCATTTTCAATTTAAAAGAGCAAGACAGTGTCATGAAACACAGGATCTATAATAAAGGTTTCAGGAGACTGGATATAAGTGAAGAATTCTAGTATAGAGAGCTAAAATAATAAAACAAAAATCATTTAAAAGTGGAACAATTTCAAAAAACCTCACAAACCCAGCTTATTAAGGCTGTTAATGCTATGATTTTCTGACAACTGTTTCTTGTTTGTTCCTCCACTGAGAAATCTGGAAATAGCAATGACAAGGAAACAATTATCTCAAAAACTAATTTTAGGAATTAACATATATTTTATTCTACAAAATTAAATTCAGCTCTCAATGAAAATGCCTCACTCACCTTTCAGTAGAAAGATACAATTTTGTACAAGAAAGCTCTTTTGCTACTGCTATTTTATTGGCAAGCCTTACTTCAGATCCTTCCTCATTTACATGCTCAGAATACCATGGTAGCAAAAATTTAATCCCTAAGAATATACATCTTGAAGACCACATTTTTGGTGTAAAATTACAATTGACAACTGTGATATGTAGTTGTAGAAGAAAACTATATGCCTGGATACATGCCTCGATTTGCTTTTTAGTGTAGAGCATAGTGTAAATGCATTTTTCTGTCTGTAAATTATTTCTACTAGAGAAAATCCAATTATTATTTAGCATATTTTGCCCATAGCCACTACTGTGCTACCACTCCGTTGATGCCACCCATTCCCAGGTCCTTTAAGCCATGGTCCCAGAGCTAAAACGTTCTTTGACAGGGTGTGAGTAGTGAGATTGAGAAGGGACTGGAAGCTTTTGTGACACAGGTATGGGAACCTCTTACTAAAAACTTACTGTTAAGAGTCTTAGAACCGAGATGTAGCTTTGGCCAAATTCTCAAGAGCCAACCCCTAAATAACTGTCACCATGTGCCTTCTTCTCCACATCAAACATTTACAGTCAAACATAAACAGACATCTCCAAGGCAGGTGTCTAGTCTAAGCTCAATACCTAGTTTGTCTTTGAGAGAGATTTTGATTTATCTCACAGGTTTTAGTTCCTGGCTTTCTGGAAGTGCTTATCCCTTACAACCACTACAGAAAGGGCCTCCCAATATATCTCATAGTGCCCAGTGATATGTGCCACATAAAAGTTAGGTGAAAGAAATGCCACTCATAGACAGGGGCGTATACTAGGTATATGCAACCTGGGGAATCTTAGAAGTAGTTCACCTGATTTGAGTCATTCACTGTTCACAGAATGAAAAAAAAAGACAAAAAAAGACAAATGAAATCAGGATCCATTAGCAAGAGAAGCTTGTCATACACCCAGCAAAATAAATTTTAGCAAAGAAAAGTGATGGAAAATACTAGGTGCTTATCCCAAATAGATGACAAAATTTATTAAATTATTTTAATACTTTAGGCAAGATATTTCAGCCATCTCTACTACCACAAAAATTACATATAAAAAGAATGCAAATAACCAGGCAGTACTGAATAGCTGTTACATTAGCAGCGCAGCTGGATGCAACATTAAAGTCCTCATAAACAAGAGGAATTGTTGTTGTTACGCCATGGTATGAGATGTGAATATGAGTTTAAAAGTAGCATTCATTTTCTTGATTAAATATTAACAAGGTTAAGTGTTTAATTGGTATTTTAACTGGATAGCAAGGAAAGAAACTGCAGTTTGGAGCTGAATGGATTCTGTGGATCATGAGAACATAATTCTTTGCCTAATTTAAAATTAAAAAGCTAACTCAAGTTGCATTTATTTAGGAACATATCGGTCTAGATTTAGGCAAATGAGGGAACCTGATAAAAGTTTGTTTTGACTCCTAAGCTTCGTTTCTATGTCAACTGTTTTTCTGCTTCATAGACAGTAAATCTGGTGTAACTAATCTTTGAAGCTTAATGACCTTTCAAGTTTGCCTCTAAAAGTTAATGATGCTGATACATCATTACTTTATCCATGCAATGGAGTCCTCTTAAGAACCCTAAAAAGTCTCTTTACCTGTCAACACAACATTTTCTCTCAATGCAGCAACACATTTCTAGACCTACATTTTTGTTCACAGAACTTCCTTCTCTGGCTTTATGATACAGCATTATCCCTCTCCACAGAGTTCTCCTGCTTCCTCCTATATGCTTTTCTTAAATAATTTTTTTCCTTATTTAGCTGTAGCTTCCTTTCAATTTAGATGTTTCAGGAACCAAGGTGTTTCAGCCACCAAGGAAATGGTGGCTTCAAGTGAAACACTCCTTCAGCTACAAGAAACTGTAGGTACTTTGCAAACTTCATAGGCAGTGACTGGGATAACATTATGTGCTATGAAACAATTTCCTTAAGGCTGAGAAAGAGAATCTGGTTGTAATTAACAAACACACAAGCAATATTTAAAAATTGATAAGCTGCAGATATTCTAAAATCATCACAATCTGAATTTAGTTTCAATAAAATGTGCTAATTATGGAAATCCAGGAAAAAGCTCCCCAAATTGCTCTGACTGTAAAACAAAAACAAAAAAGACTGGAAGAGAAAAAGAGCACTGACCTGTACCTGTCTTACTTCTCTTTGATTTTTGGTAGCTCAGTTATTTTGCTTTGTTGAAGCTGTTTGTGGGACCTCCACGTAATGCAAGAAAACTTTTCAGTCTGTTGTTTCAAGTGCAAAAGGGCTGCTGCTGGAAAAACATCATTAAAAAAAAATGAAAATATAGCCATCTTCTCTATATTCTTCATAAACTTCACCCAGAACCTCCTGATAATATTTAAATTTTCTGTTTACAATATCCAAAGAAATACCTTTGTCGTTTGCATTAAGACTTAGCTAACTGTTTACACTTGATGTCTCAACTAGACCAAAAAAAGATTTCTCCCTGGATTAGATTGGATTTTCTCACATGTTGCAGATGTGCTCATATCTAGCTACAAATGTTGATCCTTTGTTGAAGGATCCTTTCTTGTCCAGAGAAGAGCAACGAGGCTGGTGAAGGGACTCGAGCACAAGTGCTATGAGGAGAGGCTGAGGGAGCTGGGGTTATTCAGCCTTGAGAAGAGAAGGCTCAGGGGAGACCTTATCACCCTCTACAACTACCTGAAAGGAGGATGGAGTCAGGTGGGGGTTGGTCTCTTCTCCCAGGCAACCAGCAGTAGGACAAGAGGGCACAGACTCAAGCTCTGCCAGGGGAGGTTTAGGTTGGATATTAGGAAGAGATTTTTACATAGAGAGTAGCAAGGCATTGGAATGGGCTGCCTGGAGAGGTGGTGGATTCACCATCCCTGGAGGTTTTGAAGATGAGACTGGATGTGGCACTTAGTGCCATGGTCTAGTAATGACAGTAGGGTTGGACTCGATGATCTTTGAGGTCTTTTCCAACCCAGCTGATTCTAAGATTCTGTGATTCTATGAATTGCGAACTTCAACATGGTCACAACTGTGATAATGGAGACAATATTAGGGGTCCTAATCTCTTCTGTCACTTTGATATATCCAAAATCATCAACTCATCTCCTAGTTAATCTTAGAAAATTTTTTTCTACTTTATCCAACAGATGAAAAATTGACAGATATTTTCTTATAGTGATATACTTTTCACTGGACATCTTTTTCCTGCAAGAGGCAACTCTACAAACTGATTGACTAATTCATTCCCCACAACCATCTCATTTAAAATACACAAAAGGCCAGCTCCAAAAGCAACTACACTAAACTACTTCTTTCCCAACAACACATCAGAGAAAACAGGTATTTATTATTTGGATTTGATTGTTCACAGCTGATGCCTTCATCAGCCAGCATAAATACTGGATGTTGGACCCATGCCACAAAATTAAAATTTTAATGCCCCAAGAGAAATTTTGTGGCGTACAGATGGAGAGTACTTTTTTCTTAAAATAATAAATGGTGATTTGCAAATCAGGCTCTTGGGTCAAAATCCAGGCTCTTTCAGATCTGTAGGCAATTGGTTACATTGTCTTAATCTAAGCACTTCTGTAGTCAGTGCGCTTACAGATTAATGATGCAAGAAAGGGTAGCCTCATAGACTTAGAATCATGAAATCATAGAAGAGCTGGTGGGCAGTGACTTGAAGCACTTAGTTTTTAAACATAAATCTGGTACTACTCAGTAAAATATTTATAGTCACCTGCTTTGTCTTTGAAAAATGCACCTCTTTAAATCGAACCTCTAGCCTGAAACTTTGGGATTACAGCACTACACACAGAACCAGCCATGGAGATTTTAAGAATATTTCACTTAGCAATCTATAAAATTCTGGTTCCTTGTTTAAGTCACATTTCATTGAGGTTAATTATCAGTACTTTCATTTTTTGGAGTATGTGAAAGGTCACCATTGTAAAAAACAATATAGGTCAGAACTCATTTAATCGGCATTTTGGCAAAGGAAAAGGCCATTCTATATTGCAGTGTAGCACTGGCTGTTTGCCTTATGTTATCAATCTTTTCAAACATGAGAATTCAAGCTAAAGCAATAAAATATGAACTTTCCGTCTTTTTCTTTTTTTCCAAAAGAATACTAAAAAGGCCACATTAGTCAGAAAAACATTGAATAAACTGAATAGTAGGATGAATACGAGCTTCTACATGTGTATTCAGATAGGGATTTCAAATATCCTCGTTCCTTTTTTAATTTAAAGCAATAAAAAATTTAAAATGAAAGCATGTAGTCTCATATCAGTTTGGGTAATCTCCAGAGATGTATTCTGATATGTACAAGCTATAGTCAATTTAGCTGTACCTTTCAGCTGGTCAAATCAATAACTACTGTTTATCCAGGTCAGCAAATATCTTTTGCAGCATAGCACTTTGATCATGAAAGATTGCCAACTGCTTTTACAAACCCTAGTTTACTCATGTTTAGTTACATTATTTTCTAGTGAAATACAACCACTGTTTTGATGGATTATGGCATCAATCTCAGAGTACAGTGACAACGCAGCAGTAGAGGATGCGAACCAAAGTATTCTGGATTTACACGAAACGACAGAAAGATTTAAGTATATTTGCTACATATCAAGAAAGAGGGTACTAGCCAAAATAACACTGTCAGTCTTGCCAACCATGCAAGTAAAATTGCTCTTATTAAAAAAGTTGACATGTTGACAAGAGTACATACAATTGTTAATACATAATCATATTTCTAATTAGAGATATTTCTGGCTACTGTGGCAGCTCAGAATCGATCTGGATGATGAGAGCGTTCATGAAAAGCTGAAACCATTATAGCAATATCTTTAAACACTACAGGCAACCTACACCATTGCATAAACCAAGGACCGGGTTTTGTCTCTGGTACAATCTCTCTTTCTCTTGGAAAGCCAACCCAGATAAAAGCAAGACAGGAGCTTTCTAGGCATGACACACTGGCACCTATACCACACTGGCAAGTATCTTCACAAAAGATACAGGTAATTTTTGCACTGCAGCATGACTTGAATCAAAGACCAAAGATGGGGGTTTGTCTGGAGAATCTGAGTGATATTCACCTATACTATATGTTCCCAATTTCATGCTGCAGCTGACAAGAGAGGCTACCACAGTTAATAAAAAAAAGTAGAATAACCCCCCCATTTTTACCCCTTGCCATTGTTGCTTTAATCAATTCAGTGATTTTTCAGAATGGAATTTGTCTAATGAATATGTACACATTTTCTTCAGATGTAAACCTACACTAACTGCTAAAATATTTAAGTCAGCTTTAAACTGATATCACCATCCGATATTAAGTATGAGTTACCTAGAAAAAGTAAGTTAGATATGTGATGCAAAAATGAATATAGCTGTTATGAATAATGAAATGTAAACATGTGTTGGACTTTTTGTTGCCACTGCTTTATCATCTTTCAACTTTAATGTGGGAGGGATTTAGCCCTTACAGATTTAAAGAATATGTATGTATATATAAGCAAATTCTTGGGATTAAATTGATGTGATGTTGTAAATGCAATAGCTTTGATTTCTTGACATGTAGAATAGTTCATATAATTACCTTTCATTTATTTCTGATGTTTGAGGCTGAATTTACCAAATCATTTATTCTTCCCATTATAATTCTACCAAACTAAATGCATCTATTTTTTCTAGGTGTCATCCTATTGGGAAAAGCTTCTCTGACTTACAAACATGAAATATCTGAAGTCCAGGAGTCAGCATCAACACAAGTGAAATAAGAATCTGACCAAACTCATGAAAAGAAAATCAAATAATCTGCTGCTTCTATCATATTCACATTTTCACATCAATTCCACCCAAGTCCACAATCTTTGAAACACTTATGTTTGCTGAATTCAGTATTTTGCTCCGGAAAATGATACTGTAGATGACTCCAAGAAAAGCATTGCAATTACAGTTATTCTTGCAAAAAATTATTAGAACCACTTATGTATGAAATAGACCATTTGAAATCAGAAGTCTTTATTATTGCAAGCAAATTTAGATGGAGTAGGTGGCTGCTGAGGACATTCAGAAGCCTGAGGATAGCAGGGTCCCTGCTGCCTGCACAACCTCTGCTACTGCTCACCCAGGTGGCAGGGGATGTTTTGGGAGAGGAAGAAGGGCAGCTCCCAGACCTGTCCTCAGCTTCCAGGGTGAATGAAATGTGTGCTGGGGTGGGAGAAGACACATGCATAATAAGGCATATTAATGAGGGGAGACACATAGACCTCTTTCCTCCCCAGAGCTCTGTGAGTCCAGCCCATCACCACGCTTTGCCACTTTATGGCTGTAAACTACCACCCCTCAAAATCTCCCATTACAACCCTGTCTTCCTTCATGCAGCTCCTCCTGGGATTCACTCTGTTCTCCACACCCTGCATGCTACTGTCTGTAAAGGTGAAGGACGAAGCCACCAACACAATCAATTTGAGGTAGAACTTAGTTTTGTCTGTGCCACTACAAAACCATGAGTTGGCTCTGGTGAGAAGGTCTGCTTTGAGGTTGAAATCATGTTGAGCACCGTGGTCCATGATCTTTAATGGCCCATGTTAGCCAGCTTTTCCTCTTGCTTAAATTTATATTTAAATGAATCCTGCTTAAATTGCAGTGACACAAGTGAATGATTAATCAAACTTAATGAAGCCCATTTTAAGTTGTTTCTGAAGAGGTTTCACAGTGCATCATCATATGGCAAATCTGTTTCATTCATGGAGCTTTTGTATGGAGTAAAGAATACTGAAGAGTATCCTATGCAAGCCTCAGACTTCAGAATTCACTGCCAATAGAGAAAGAAAATGGGGAACAGGAATTTTCAGAGCAAAATTATTTTACAAAATCGAGGCATTATCTGCCTTGAATTACTGCAGCTCTGCATTTTTAACATGGACGACAATAATATGGCATTAGACTAGAAAATAAACCTAGCCTCAAAGTTATCATTTGAATGACAAAAAAAAAAGCATTACCAATAATACAGTTAATATTTCCTTCTTTTTCACCACTGGCACCATGCAACAGAGTTTACTAATACATGTTTCAGAGGAGCTAAGTGGGTATGACATACTGAGAGTGGTTGTGTTTACTTTGAACTCAGGGCTCTGCACTAAGTATGAACCTACCATTCCTCAGATCCTTTAATGTATGGCCAGATTTAGAAACTTTCTCCTCTTCTATTTCTTATTTGAAGGAGGCATCCTAGACAGAAGTAAGGCATGGATTACCGCAACTTTGCCATCCATATAGTACAGAAATACTTTTTCTTCTCAGGAAATCAGTAATTGGTAGGGATGATAGCATAGAGTAAAATGTTTGGAAGTGTGGTAGTCAAGGTAGACCTTAGTGACAAAGATGAATATTATGTTTAGAAGAGCAATGCGAACTTGTATGTACTTGCATATCCATCTGCACATCTCTGCTTGAGTAATAGATTATTATTTGCCTGATTAATAGATTATTATTATAAGATCTTGAAACTATGTTTGGGGGCACTATAACAATGATCAAAGGGAACTTGAAGTTATGCCTAGGGAGGATTGTAACAATAATCAAAAGCAACTGGGATTCATGCTTGGGTGAAATCAATAGAATAATAGTAATGTAATCATTAACCTATGGTTATGTAAGAGAAGAGGATAAAATGTATCCATTTCTGATCCATGTCGGAGTCAGATTTGGGTCTGTACCCCGACTCCCAGAGCTCTTCAATAAAAGCATCCATATAATCATTCTGTGATTATGTGTTTTCTACGCTAACAGGGAAGTACACAGGACTCCAAATATACTAATTCCACATCCTACTAACTTATCTCTGAAAGCATTCAAAGCAGTTTCCTCTTGTACCAAGTAATAGAAATTCATTGTCTCACTGAGAATTCTGCTTTTCCTCAGATACCCCTATCAAGAGTCACCAGGTTCTGTAAAACTGGTTATGTATTCACAGTTTTATAATGAGAGAAATTGCTTTTGGTTGTTCTGTCTTCTTATTAAGGTCAGAGATTATAAAGGAGATTACATATTTGTCCCCAAAGAGAAAGTGATTTATAGCCTTTGCCAGAGAGGTGTAAAAACCTGGAATTTATTTTCTTTCTTCTTTCCACTCCAAAGTATTAGAGGAGAGCTTTAAAAAGTGATATTCAATGTGTGGACTTGAACAATATTTAAGCATTGACAGCAATATATGCTATATTAATAATATGGAGTATTATTGCTATACTACAGACCTATATGACAGGTTCAGCTCTGCAGAGCTGAAATGCAAAGCTTAATAATGTCCTAGTTGCCCTTCATTGGCATTTTTCTTTTTAAATGATAGTTGCAATAGCCCAGGATTGCATTTTTAAAACACAGTATCTATTCCTGAAGTAGCTATGGATAAGTTGCTATGTATTATTTTCTTTAAATTCTATCATTGTTCCAAAGCCTGGTTTGCATGGTAACAGCACGTAGCAGGCACATGTGCAGGTATGTTCAGTGGGGAGTGCATGTCCTGGGCTGCGTGCTGATGGGGGAGCAAAAGCCCTATAAGGATAACTGACCCATCCATACAAACAGCCCTTGAAGACCTAAGAGATGTCTACAACTACAGCCTGTCAGGGGAGCAACAGGAGCAAAAGCAGTGCCTCGCCACACCCGCTGGACAGACACCATAAGCTGCAATGTGATCTCCATGCCAGCACCAGAGCTGTGGCAGGTTAGATTTCACACCATGACCTGGAAGCCCAAGGTCTGGAAAGGTTCAGCCATGATGCTAAGCATAGGCTGTTCAAGGCATGTTAAGTGCGGCATTTGAATGGGTCTGGCCAGCCAAGGAAGGCACAAACTCATGATAATTCCTGCCTGCCTTGAAAGCCAAATACATGAAATTACAATGCTCATATTAACAAAAAGATGAAACTGTCTGCAAAACAAGTGTGCTCATAGAAGTGCAAGAGCCCTGAACACCCTCACACAAGACTGAAGCCGCAAAATAGACTAAAAGCCCATATCAGAGTTGCTACAAGGATTAATCACATCCCATAATTAATGTAGATATGAAGCCCTTGGATATGAAATAGAAAGTTCCTCAAGAACTTCAATGGCTTTTGATCCTGGCCAGAGAGGAGAAAGCTGTGGGACTCTTCAGACACCAATTCAGCTTTTGTTTAGTATGCTCTAAGAGCATGACTTCATATGCTTAAGTTAATTTAAAGCACAGTATTTGCAAAATGTCTTCAAGTCACCTTTTGAAATTGGCCCTGCTACTTTTATTTAGCAGTTTTCACTGAAAAGCAAGGGGAAAAAATCTCATCATGTTGATAGCACAAAAGAAATAATTCCCTTTCATAGTATTGAAGAGGACTGTAGCTGATGTGAAAAGCTGAAGCATGTACTGACCTTAGGGAGAACATTTTCATTTTCTGTATTAGAAACACAGTGTCCTCAAAAACTCTTTTCCAGACTGAGAAAAGCTGTCACCAGCTATTTTGAAGCCTTGTCTCCAAGCTAAATGTCTATACATGGAATGGGAAACTTTTGCTAATTGGGAATAACATAGCAAAAAGGCTAGAAAGTTTTTTTATTATTGTTTTACTTCCCTGCAGGAGATTTCAGGGGGATTAAGATATGACAAATATTTGACAGGGTAGTGAATTCATTTTCAAAATTGCCTGTTTCTCACTTAACATGTCCCCACTGGACTTTATATAAAGTAAGTTCATGTCTTTTCATTCACATCACAGTCTTATGAGGGGGACTGGTGTTAAGAGGACAGAAGCGCTCATTTTGTGGAGGATTTATAAACCTATATATCATGATCCTTTTGATTTAATTGAAATTCAGGAGAAAAAAATACAACTACTATAAATATGATTTTCGTAACAGCCAAGCGATATCCTAGCTTCTAGTGTTCTACCTCCAACACTGGTCAGTGGCAAATGCTTAATAAAAATATAGATAGGACAGCGAGCATGTGGTGAATATTTTCCAGAGTACTTTCTCAACCTCTAGCAATCTACAGCACTAGCACTTACTAAGCTAGAGATATGACTGCTAATAATCCACAATGGATTTTCCTCTGCCCTGGGTTTTTTTTGGATTCATGGTAGAATTCCAGCATGTACAACATCCAATGGTAAGAAAGAAATTACAAATTAACTATTCATCATGTTAAAAACACCTTCATTTTTGCTTTTGCTGTCAATTGATAATATTTTATCTACTAGTCATTGTCTTGAAAAATACAGATAAATAATTTTCCTTGTCCACTTTTGTCTATGCCATTCATGTTTTTACAAACCTTTGCCTTTCCACTCAGTTATCTCTGATGAATTCTAAACTTCTTAGTATCTATGACTAGTAAGGAGTCAGTCTTTGTTTACCTTTGCAACCCTTTTATCTTTTCTACTTTTAGCATATCCTTCTGAAATAGGACTGAAACTGCACACACTGGTTTAAACTTGCAAAAGGGCATGGTGCTGTGCTCTATATTGTTCTCTGTTCCTTTTCTGATCATACCTCTGGCATGATATTTGCTTCATTTTTGTGGCTGCTACTGGTCTCAGAGCTGATCCTTTCAGGCTTTAACCCTGAGGTCACTTTCTGAAGCCTGCTCATATCCTGTCATCTCCCAGCACTTTTAAATAAGGATAATTTTTTCCCTTTTATTTTTCTTGTCATATATAAAGCAAACTGCATACTGGACTCTTTTATGAAGGCCATGGCCAGAACATCAAGGAAAGTTGCTGTGCTGTAGTTTAGGGCTCCCCAGAAAGAATGCTGAGAAAGGGACAAGGCAGGGGAGGGCTGCCAAGAGCACTGTAAGAAGGGGCTGCATGAGATGGGCAAGTAACAGACACTGCAAGAGCAACCAGCTTTAAAGGGTAGTTGCAAAGGTGACAAAGTCAACAGCTCCTCAGCAGTGGCAAATGATACAAGGGGCAGCACACTGCAGCAAGGGAGACTTAGGTTGGTAGTCAGAAAAAACTTTTGCATTGGCAATGTAGTGCAGTTTTCCCAGAAAACCTGTGAAATCTGCATCCCTGGAAGTTTTCGAGATTTATGCCTAAACATCAACACAGATAACGTGGTCTAGTGTTGGCAATGGTCCAACTTTGAGCAGCAGATGGAACTCAAAAATTGTCAGAGACTCTCCCCATCAACATTGCTGTGAATCTGTGAAAGAATGACTTATTTTTCACACTGAGTATGACACTTGCTGATCTGTTTCTTGAGTTAATGGTGTAGCAAAGCTATCTATCATTCATTAATTAATTAGATGTCTGCAGTTACGCATCCTTGCTTTAAAAAGACAAATCCTTGATCTATGATATAAAGATCTCATAGTTGCAGTACAAATTCGTTTGAATTAACGATTCAAACCTAAGACT
Organism: Acanthisitta chloris; assembly: GCF_000695815.1. NCBI lineage: Eukaryota > Metazoa > Chordata > Aves > Passeriformes > Acanthisittidae > Acanthisitta > Acanthisitta chloris. The sequence goes on along the minus strand of NW_008665436.1, from coordinate 16,630 downwards.
TGACATCTTTTAAAAATTTTCATCGCAGCTCTTTTGTGTCTTTGCATCTTCAAACAGAAGAGAGCGCTGTTAAAATAAAATGTGTCTTTGCCACTAACCACTGGGACTGATCAACTTCACTCATACAATATAATTCAGGCAATCAGCCAGGTAGATCAAGGGATCCTGATCCCCTTCAGCTGATTCAGTGTGCTACAAGTACAGGAGACACTGAAAACCTTCAGAGAGACATGAAATAGGAGTAAGCAGGTCTCAAATGTTTT
>NW_008665436.1:9437-16347 GCF_000695815.1 Acanthisitta chloris | reverse complement strand
CTCTTTCCCAAGAGTTTATATTGCATTTAATAAGTTTCATGGACTCATGATTCAAAAAGAACCATTTTCTCTCCATACTAAAAAAAAGAGACAGTAATATATCAGGTTTATTTTTAGTAATTATACTCAAAATTGGTTTCATTTTGTCTTATTCACAATATAAAATTTATTTTTCTGCCTTGCCCTTGTTGCTTTTATTCTAATTCCCATTGCAGTGAAGAAGTGACTAGAAAAGCATTTTTACCATAAATTCAAGTGTAAATGCAAACAGTCCTAGTTCTGGTCTATATTAGTGAAAACAACTGCTCTAAACACTGGTATGAAGAAAGGAAATTTTACAGAACACAGTGTGAAGTATATGTTTAAATATAACTACATGTAAGTTTGTAAGGCACACTTAATGAGCGCAACTTTACAAATATGCAATGAAAAATGTTTTATAAGTTTAAAACTGTTTATATTATTTTAGGGGGCAAATAGTAATGTACTGACCTGGAAAGATAAATATTTTTCAAGAAAAATAACTACAATACAGTCCATGTGCCTCTTCGCATTGAATAGCATTTCACTGCTAGGAACATAACTCCTTGTCAGTAATGCTGTACGTTTTGCTTTCTTACTGTCTGAATTTTTCTCCACCTTTCTTGGTTTCTTTTTCCACATTAATTTTCAAAGTTTTTACAAATATTGTTCTTTAACTTGTTCTTCAGGAAAAGAAAAAAAAAGTTATGCTAAGGCTTTGACGAACCATAGCGTATTTTATAATCTGACTTGATTATGATAACCTTTAAAATTAGGTTCATGGTGTGAACAGAAGCAGTAGAAAATTTGAAATTCTATTTCTAAGTGAATTTATTAAACACTGCAATCTTGCTTAAAATTAGCTGTTTACCAGACAGTTCATTTACCAGATATACCCAAGAAATGCAAAAGAGGTGCAGATTGGAACATGACAAAATAATTTTAAAATGAAAATGAAAACATATGACTACTGTGACCTTGGATTCACGGACTTCTTTCAGATAAAATAAATACTTCAACAAGTACATAGTAAGTGGCATTGGCAAGAATAAAACTTTACAGAGATGTGATGCTTTCATACTTATGCAAAATGGAGGAAAGCTATTGCAAAATGATGCACCTAAATGATAAATTCTACCATTTCTCAAGTCATAGGGGCTTAAATGGCCCTATGGAGGACCAGGCATAAGCATGCAAGCATGTTTGGTGGTAAACATCCTGACAGTTGCAACAGGAAATTGTGACTGGAAGAGAGGGTCCTGCAGAAGTGGGGCAGAGCTGTTCTGAGCCAAGCTCCTTTTCTACCATGAAACTCATTCTCAGTGCACCTACATCAAGCCCCCCGACTTCATGTAGGAAGTCAAGTCATCAAGGAAAAAGACCAGCCTGGTCAAACAAAGAACTTAGGCTGGAGCTGTGGAAAAAAAAAGAGAATGTATCATCTCTGGAAGGAGGGTGAGGCAAGTTGGGAAGACTGTAACGCTAAGAGGTCACAAAGGAAGAAGATTAGGAGGGCCAAAACCCAGCTGGAACTTGATTTGGCCATTAAAGTCAAGAACAAAAAAACATTTTTCATGAATACATTGGAAGCAAAAGGAGGATCAAGGAGAGTGTCCATCAGCTGGTAAATGCAGAGGGTAGTGTAGTGACAGGGGATGAGGATAAGGCAGAACTTTTTTTACCTCTGTCTTTAATGTCAAGACCAGTTGTCCTCAGGATATCCAGCTCCTAGAGCTGGAAGTTGGTGATGAGGAGATAAGTGAAGCTCTCATAATCCAGAAGGAGGTGGTTAATGACTTGCTATGCCAATTGGATGCTCACAAGTTCATGGGGCCTGATGAGATCCACCCCAGGGTAATGAGGGAACTGTCAAAAGAACTTACTAAACCACTCACAATCATCTGCCAGCAGTCCTGGGTAACTGGAGAAGTTCCGTCTGACTGGAAATTAGCAGACATCCATCTATAAGGGTTGGAAGAAGGATCCAGGGAACTATAGGTCTGTGAGCCTAACCTCGGTTCCAGGCAAGGTCATGGAGGAGATCATCCTGAGTGCCATTGCACAGCACATGCAAGGAGACCAGGGGATCAAGTCCGACCAACATGGATTTACGAAAGGAAGGCCCTGCTTGACCAACCTGATCTCCTTCTATGACCTGCTTAGTGGATGAAGGGAAGGCTGTGGATGTGGTCTATCAGGATTGCAGTAAAGCATTTGACATTGTCTCCCACAGCAAACTTCTAGAAAAACTGGCTGCTCATGACTTGGATGGGTGGACTCTTCGACGGGTAAAAAACTGACTGGTTGGTCAGGCCCAGAGAGCTGTGGTTAATGGAGCTAAATCCAACTGGTGTCAAGTCACTACTGGTGTTTCCCAGGGCTCAGAATTGGGGACAGTCCTATTTAACACCTTTACTGATGATCTGGACATGAGGATTGAGTGAACTCTCAGTAAGTTTCCAGACCACACTAAGTTGGATGAGAGTGCAGATCTGCCTGAGGGTAGGAAAGCTCTACAGAGAGACCTGGACTGACTTGCTCAGTGGACTGAGGACAGCTGCATGAGGTTCAATAAGATGAAGTGCTGGTCCTGCACTTAGGACACAACAACCGCATGGAGCACTTCAGGCTGGGGGAAGAGTAGTTCGAGTGTTGTTCATCAGAAAGGGACTTGAGAGAGCTGGTGGACAGACAGTCCAATATGAGCCAACAGTGTGCACAGGTGGCCAAAGCCAATGGCATTTTGGCCTGTATCAAGAATAGTGTGGTCAGCAGGACTAGGGAAGTTATCATCTCCCTGTACTCAAGCTACAACTTGAGTACTGTCTTCAGTTTTGGGTCTCTCAATTTAAAAAAGACACTGAGGGGCTGAACAACTCTAGCAAATTGCAATGAGGCTCATAAAAAGTCTAGAACACATGTTGTATGAGGAACAGCTAAGGGAACTGAGTTCGGCTAGTCTTGAGAAGAGGCAACTCAGGGGTGACCTCATTGCTCCCTACAACTACCTGAAAGAGGGTTATAGAGATGTGGGGGATGGTTTCTTCTGTCATGCCTGTAGTGAGAGGACTAGAGGGGTGAGCCTAACCTCGGTTCCAGGCAAGGTCATGGAGGAGATCATCCTGAGTGCCATTGCACAGCACATGCAAGGAGACCAGGGGATCAAGTCCGACCAACATGGATTTACGAAAGGAAGGTCCTGCTTGACCAACCTGATCTCCTTCTATGACCTGCTTAGTGGATGAAGGGAAGGCTGTGGATGTGGTCTATCAGGATTGCAGTAAAGCATTTGACATTGTCTCCCACAGCAAACTTCTAGAAAAACTGGCTGCTCATGACTTGGATGGGTGGACTCTTCGACGGGTAAAAAACTGACTGGTTGGTCAGGCCCAGAGAGCTGTGGTTAATGGAGCTAAATCCAACTGGTGTCAAGTCACTACTGGTGTTTCCCAGGGCTCAGAATTGGGGACAGTCCTATTTAACACCTTTACTGATGATCTGGACATGAGGATTGAGTGAACTCTCAGTAAGTTTCCAGACCACACTAAGTTGGATGAGAGTGCAGATCTGCCTGAGGGTAGGAAAGCTCTACAGAGAGACCTGGACTGACTTGCTCAGTGGACTGAGGACAGCTGCATGAGGTTCAATAAGATGAAGTGCTGGTCCTGCACTTAGGACACAACAACCGCATGGAGCACTTCAGGCTGGGGGAAGAGTAGTTCGAGTGTTGTTCATCAGAAAGGGACTTGAGAGAGCTGGTGGACAGACAGTCCAATATGAGCCAACAGTGTGCACAGGTGGCCAAAGCCAATGGCATTTTGGCCTGTATCAAGAATAGTGTGGTCAGCAGGACTAGGGAAGTTATCATCTCCCTGTACTCAAGCTACAACTTGAGTACTGTCTTCAGTTTTGGGTCTCTCAATTTAAAAAAGACACTGAGGGGCTGAACAACTCTAGCAAATTGCAATGAGGCTCATAAAAAGTCTAGAACACATGTTGTATGAGGAACAGCTAAGGGAACTGAGTTCGGCTAGTCTTGAGAAGAGGCAACTCAGGGGTGACCTCATTGCTCCCTACAACTACCTGAAAGAGGGTTATAGAGATGTGGGGGATGGTTTCTTCTGTCATGCCTGTAGTGAGAGGACTAGAGGGGACGGTCATAAGCTGAGACAGGGGAGATTCAGACTAGATGTTAGGAAAAAGATTTTCACAGTTAGGGTGGTCAGGCATTGGAATAGATTATACAGGGAGGTGGTGGAGTCACTGTACCTGGAAGTGTTTAAGAGGCATCTGGATCTGACACTGGAGGATATGGTTTATGGTTTAGGGATTACAGTAGAGTGACAGGCTAATGGTTGGAGTTTGTGATCTTAGAGGTCTTCTCCAACCTTGATGACTCTGTGACTCACTTCCTGGAGAGCTCAAAAGGGCTGACTGAGCATGCACAAACAATACGGTGAATATGGCAAGAAAAATCTATTTTACATAGGTGGTGTGCACCAAATAAACTATAAAAGGGAGTGGATCTGTCCTCCTCACTCTCTTTTTTACTCTCTCTCTTTCTTCCTTTGTCAGTCCCAGACCCAGAGCATCCATGGTGGCAGGACTAACATAAAATCTATGGGCTGGCAATTGTTTTGTTCTTCTCTTTCTCTCTTTTCCTCTGTAATTTCTCTCCTCTCCCATTTTATCCTGGCAAGAGCAGCAATTGTATCTACCCCTTACTCTGTACCTGAAGTTTGTTCCGTGACATGGGAGCTTATTTAAGTTGTAGAAGTCAACAGTTTGTTAGCCAACACTACTGCGACTAAGTTGTGAGCTAGCTGCCAGAGTTATGATTATACAACAAAATACAAGAGTTCTCTGACACATTGATGTTTTTATTCAGCCCAACAAGAATTTATAACATCACACCTGCTTGCAGGTTGTGACATTAAACCAGCATAGTCAGCAGGACTCTCTTGAGGCTGAGAGGGCCAGAAACAGGAGACTGATGACCTCTCCATCCCTGGTTGGGGACAGGGAGGATCAGAAAGGAGCTCTTCAACTATTTATAGTTGGGATGGGCTCAGATCTGTCCATCCCTGACTGGGGGACAAGGAGGACCTGGAACTGGGAAAGGCAAGACATGGCAGCCCAGGAAATGCCTCTCCCCTCATGGAGAAATTAAAGGAGTGCAATGCTTGCCCCATCCTCATCATCATATGCGGAGCATTGTGTGTCATGCTGATGGCAGTACAAAAGGATAAAAGGATTCATTCCTTACAAAAATGTTGAGAGAGAGAGGGCCCAGGAATTGATTATGGGAGAAGGGGTGTTAGCTTCAATAAGGAGAGACAAAAGCCTGCAGTCAGAAAAATGGAGCAAGAGAAAGAAAATCACCCCCTTTATACAAAATGCTTAGGTCCTGGAAGGAGTCTGAATCTCAGTGAAATACACTATGGCCTGAAGGCATAGAAAAGTGAATCTCTAGGGACCTGATGGATGGATTGCTCATTGCCTCTCTTGAAAAACTGGTACACAAGGGGCTAGGTGGACAGAGGAATACCAGGACAGTTGGGGATCTATCCTACTGCGTGGTGTAAAGACGTGAGGGACCTCAAGATGTCCTGGCTACTCCCAAGTCCTGTCAGAGATCTGGTTAGCCTATAATCTGGAAACTCCTCTTACTGTCCTCAGTAAGTGAGCTGAAGTACAGCCAGTGGAGGTATTTAACAAGGCTCACTGAAAAAAAAACCACAGGGATTCAATTCTATCTCTACAGGACCCACCTATCTCCAGCCCTCTTTCTTGTAGATACTGGACTGCAGGTGTCTGTACCCCACAACAAGGAAGCCAAAAGATGTGGCATTATACCCAGCCTTAAATGAATTTTGGTTATTGGTGTTTCTGGAAACATAAGGTGGCAACAAACAGCCAGGATGAAACGTTGCCTTTATGGACAAAATTCCCCCAGAGAAATATTTATGATAATAGGGGATATACCTATGAATATTTTGGGATTGAGTCTAATAAAGGGGAAGGCATGCACTGATTCAAGGGTAAGGAGATGGATGTTCAGACTTGCCCCGACACAGTCCAACTACTACAAGCAGCACCACTCTTGCCTCCCCCTAAGATAACAGATGTGAAACCTTATCCATCACCCTTAGAAGCAAAGGAAGGCATTAACTCTCTGATTAGTAACTTAAAGGACCAGGGCATCATTATCCTTATGCACTCTCCTTATAATTCTCTCATTTGGCCAGTCCATAAACCCAATGGGAAGTGGCAGTTGACCACTTACTACCAGCACCTGAATGTAAACACAGGCCCTTTTAGCACTGTGATTCTTAATATGGCCTAATTGATTTCACAAAATCACAGAATATTTGGAGTTGGAAGGGACCCATGAGGATCATCGAGTCCAACTCCTGGCCCTGCATAGGACATCCTCGAGAATCACATCACATGCTTGAGACCATTTCAGCTATCCAGTAACAAGCTCACCCTGCTCTGGCAGTGATCGACATGAAAGATATGTTTTTTAGGGTCCTTCTGCAAGAATCAGACAAGAAATGGTTTGTACTTACATGGCAAGGAGTGCAGTATCCCTGTACTTAACTTCCCCAGGTATATTGACACCCACCTTTGCCCATTCTGCTCTAGCTCAAGAATTGGCCCAAATTGCCCCAGAAGAGGGGGTCAAGATTTTTCAACATATTGATGACGTACTAGTTGACTGCTTTGAGATGAAGGCAGTGGACTAGACTCAGACAAAGATAAATGCCCATTTGGAGAGTTTGGGACTCCAAATCCAAACCAAAAATGTTTAATTCCCCTCCTCAAAGGTAAAATTCTTAAGCATTTGGTGCAAAGGCAGGGCAATATGCATGTGTTCCCCCTCCCC
>NW_008665436.1:0-9422 GCF_000695815.1 Acanthisitta chloris | reverse complement strand
CCCCCCCCCCATCGCTCCAAGAGCCTACATGATCTATTGAATTCTATTCCTGAAGCTTCAAAGATGGAGAAAAATGATATTCAGCTTGGGCAAAGAAGCTATTGGTAATAAGCATAGCTTTGCAGGAGGCACATAAAATAATTAAATGACAATACATTGTTTTAAGAGGTCCCTTTAAGGTGCTACAAGCAGCTACAGCAGGTAACAGTAGTGGCCCAAAGTGAGACTGTCAGAAAGCCATATGTACAGATAAAATACCACTATCACAGCCATTATGTTAAGGCCCATCAAAAGACTTTCCAATACAGGAAGTACTAAACACTGACCCTGATGGACCCTCTGTAAGTTCCCCCATAGAAACAGCTCTCCTATTTAACATCCAGATGAAAAAATGTATGGTTTACTGATGTCTCCTCCAAAGACAAGCTAAGATACGGAAATATTGAGCAGTTGTTCTGCATGTTGACTCCAGGAACAGGATAACCCAGAGGTGGAAGGGAGCACCCAGATGGGCAATTTGGAGTGCTATAAAGAATGAAGCTGAGAATATTGACCCCCAGTATGTCTATACTGATTTATATGCTGTGTTTAAGGGAGCAAAATTAATCGGAATTGAATCAAATGCTAGTGTGACAAAATGGCAAGTGGGAGGAAATCTTGCAGTTTGCTCAAAAAAAAGACCATACAGGTGGGATGAGTTGCTGTACATCAAAAGGGGGATAACCCAGCTTACTTATCTTGCAGTGGCAATTACGCCAGACAAGGAGAAAAGTCTCCCCATGTCAGCAGAGTCAGGAGATAAGTGGGAGACTACTGGAATGGAGCCACTTGGGAACAAAAGGTCTCCTCAGGGAAGCCCACAGTAGGTGATGGACAGTGACCCGAAAACTCTGTACCACCACCATTTCAGTGAGTAGTCAGTCAGACTGACACCTGGACTGCCACTCCTTGTAGGATTCACCCCTTCACCTGAAGAATGAGAGAGGGCTTTAGAAGCCAAGTCAAATTGATTATATTTGTCCTTGTAAGAAATCTGAAAAGAAGCAGTATGTTTTGGTAGAAGTGGAGGTTGTGTCTGGACTAACCCAAGCACAAGCCGTTACTCAAGCCACAGACAAACCAACACTTCTGAGACTAAATAGTGGGCTAGTTGCCACAGTTCAGATGATTATGCAATAAAGCATAAGAGTGTTCCCTGACACATGGATTGGTGTCTTTGTTCAGCTCGATAAGAATATATAATGAACATCACTCCTGCTTCCAGGTGGTAACAGGCCCTCAACATATCTTTTTCTAGTTTAAACTTTATTCTAACTGCATTATCTCAGACAGCAGTCAGATGATCTGGAAGCCCATCCCGACAAACCTCGGCAGGCAATGGTTCAGTTAAGGAGAGGGAAACGCATCTCTATCACTAAACATATTAGAAGAGAAGAGTGACTCCTCACTTTGTCTCTTGTCAAGTCAAAAGGCCAAAAATGTGAAGATATCAACAGTCCAGTCATCTCACCCTGTGTCCTTGGTGGGGTCCCTTCTCCACCCTCTACCCCTTAAAAAATCATTCTTGTAGGAGGCATCCGTTACCAGCAACACAAATCAAGCCTGGTCCCTTTTACAAGACAGCACCACATCTTCAAAGGTACGACAGTGATGGAGACCAGAACAAAGACTAGGGACGAGCCTTTGTGTTCCCAGTGTTTATAGAAATTGCAGAACAGAAAAGCAGGTGCAGGCTGAAGGTCAAGGTACCGTAAAGAGAGAGCTCCATTATCAGGAACTCCCAGGGCAGCAACTTTGAGATTGACCTATGAGCATGTATAACACCATCAGAGCCACACTGAAGCTTTCTGTTCCATTCTCTTCTTCAAAATACCCTGTACACAGAGACAGGGAGTGGAGGATGCAAAACTGTGGAGCCAGCTTTTTCACCACAGTCTGAGCCCTGTGTGGCAGTAGAAGTGGCAGCCCCCTTAGCAGCAGATTTCCATTTGGCTTAGAGTAATGAGATGCTGTGATGCACCTGCAATGGGCACTTAAGGGACTAAAGGGACACCAAATTCTGGAAGAAGGAAAGCTCAGATAAAGCTGCTGCTCTGATTCCTACTCAGGCTGCTGAAACATTGAGAGCGGCCATGAGAGAAATAAAGAGCTCATTCCTGATTCCTAATTGTGTTGGTGTGTTTGTGTTACAGGCTTTCAGTTTGTCCTCCTGAGACTCCTACACTGTCACACAGCCCCCATGTTTTGGGAACACATGCAGCAGGCTTGAAACCTACTATTATTTGTCCAGAAAAACATTATAGCAGCTACTGATGACATGAGGATGTGTGAGAACAGTGGCAGAATAATAAATACTGCAGTAGTTACTGAGCGTGTTCCATGCACAAAGAAAGAGATTGGAAAGAAGAGATGTTACATGCAAGTACAGTAAGAGGAAAAAAAGCTGAAAAGTCTCAAAAAATACATTAGGGAAAATTTACAAGAGACAAATTCTGGTGTTAAAAAAGACTACTGCAATAGATTCATTTTAAACAATGTCATTTGGTTTACTACAGTGTAAAGGGACAAATTCTTCTTTTTGATATGTGAAAACATTCTAAGTAGTGCATTTTAATAAATTTAATCAGAATGTTTTAAAAAATTCAGAAAAACACCCTCAAAGGATCTTCAAGGAGTTAAAATGTAGGCAGGGTGTTCTTAAATGCATTAACATTTATGTGGAATGAAACTTTAAACACGACCCTTCTATCTTATATATGATTCAAGCCAATAAAGAAATAAAACCCTGCTGTGTTAATAGGAGCCTATCCATTGGTTTCACTGGGATTTCACTCCAGCAACCCTCAATATTACTTTAATTTAAAGTTGGATTTGCAAACTCAAATCAGCACTTTTTATTTGAGGAGGACTTCTTAAGCTGCATTGGAACCCAGCAGATGACAGTGAATGCAGCTTTCCTGCCCATCTCCCAGTTTCTCACATTTTATGCACTTCAGATCAGCTCACAGCCAGCTGCTCACTGATCAGTATCACTCTGCAGCTGCCTGCAGGTTTACTTCTGCCTGTTCCTCTGGCAGATCACTGATCTCTGTTTTGTACTGTTAGCTTGCAGCAAATTCACCTTACTCCAGCTTGGACCTGGAGCAGAAAAGTCTTCTAGTGAAGTAAGGTATCAGAGAGAAAGCCTTCTCTGTCTCCAGTATTGCTTAAAAGGAAGTGACTTTATTTTCTACCCTCACCTAGCTGTTGCTGGACCTTTTGATTAAAGACTTTCACATTTAATCGAAGACTGTTACGTTAACCATGGGTGAAGGGAGACGTTTCCACTAGACCAGACTCATAAGGAATTGTGATCTGAGACATGCCCCTGCCTTTGTGGGTGGCTGCCGACACCCCCTACATGAAGGTGCTGGTTTGTGCAACTCACAGTCAAAGGTGGCTAAATGGCACCACTGACCATGCAGACATCATGGTGGCAGGTCATTTAAAACTTTTTCAGACATCTACACATGGTGCTGAGATCTCAGCATACCTTTCCAGAAACTCATTCACTGGTCTGCATTATGTTATCAACATTTTCAGAAGAAATACTGTGAAATGGTCAAGGACTGGATGCACTTCAAATAGATCCCAGCTAAGGTTATGATCCTGATACCAGCTGCTACAAGGCACACTGAATAATCAGGACAAAGACAATGAAATATGAGTTTCTGTATCACCCATCCAAAACAACAAATATAACTCATGTTTCTAGGACGTAGGAGCCTCTCCTGGGAATTACTGCTTTGGAACAGGTGCTAGAAGCCTTAGCAAATAAACAGCTAAGCTTAAGTCCTTAGAATGGCACGGTGGCCAGATTTGAGATATAATTTACGCAGTCCAAATAAAAATTCCCCATTTCACAATACAAGAACTCTGCATTACATTTTTTTGTGTGACTACTTCTCAGATACAAAATCCAGTTTTAGCATCCTCAGGGGATGCTGACAGAGCTCACGTGAGAGGAAATTAAGAAAGAATCACATAATCACTCTCATTAAAGACACTTCAAAAAAAGCTTCATATTAGTGCAGATTTCCCCTTGTGACCAGGGCAAGCTCGGTAATATCTTGGTCAGACCAATAAAATATATGTAGTGAGTAAAAATTCAGTAACAGCAAACAAAGAAAGAGCTAAAATCAAACCATAAAGTGAAGGGAGACAAATTCAGAAAGGAAATACTTTTAGCAAAGCATTTTTAGACATCAGAACATACACCTAGTCTTGACTATTAGTGGAAAGACAAACTTCATCAGCAAGTGCAAGACAGCAAGCATGGCAATATTGGAACACACACACAGAGGAGATGCCATTTCTGACAGCAAATTTGAAAACTTCTTATGCTGGAGCCAAAGCTGAAGACCACAATTCAATGTCCCGCATATTTTCACATTCGAGTAACTTTTTGATATTCTGCATGCACTTGCTCCAGCAGTTCTGCCAAACCAGTCCAACCACTGACTGCAATGGGGATAAAGAGCAGATGAGGAAGGCATCCTTTACAAAGACTGAAATACACATGATCAAACCTAACTGACAGATTTTGGCAGATCTTGTATTTATCCTCAGCAGCATTTGAAAGTAAATTTGAAACAACACCATAACCTTTTTAGTTTAGAATGACCACAAGGTTAAATGATTAGACAATTTGGGGGAAAAAATGAGAGTTATCAAAGCGAAATGTCTAAACATCAACAGGAACATCTTTGACAGAAATTTCTGCTGGAAAGTTTGTCAAAGGCTGCTACTTACTTGCTGCAAAAAGGGACTACGGAGAAGTGGGAGAAACAAAAGTTATTCACCTGTTTCCTGAAAATATATTTTTTCTGCAGATTTTGCACCAGCTCTGGTCTTCAATGTTCTTTTTACTAAAAAACAATGATATATAAAGCATTTTGAGACAGCATGTTATTCCCTTTATTTCACTGTTGCTCCAGGAAAATGTAAAAAAAAATCTGCAGTGGATGAATTTTTTCTTTCAATACTGAATTGAAAGTCATTGTCATAACCACAGCATTCAAATTAAAATATTAATGCTTAAACTACCTATTTAAAAGCCTGAATTGCACAGCTTATTTTTAATAGACTGTAAAGTCAATCTGATGACAACAAACACCTAACTTTTGTTCCATGCAGGGAGCAAATTTATTCCAGTTACTTCTCTCTGGAAAAGTGGAAACAACTAAGTAATAGATCCATCCTCATGTTAGTTTAAATGCACCTAGGCTTTGATCTCACCATCACCAACTATAAAACTAAGTCTGAGCTCAGTAAATAATGATTTACCCTGCGCAATTAGAACTTGAGTTACTACATACAAAGGGCATTTCAGGCCCCTTTCCACGTTCAGCCCAGGGCTGGCAGGATGCTGCCTGGAGCTAATGGATTTTCCCAGGTGCCAGCAAGTAGCCTCATGGCACCGAGCCCACTTGTGTACTAAGTTGGGCAATTCAGTTCCAAGGTAATATGCTCAACTTCCCCACATCACTGGGTTTGTGCGTCTCGTGGCTGAATTACTTTTTAACTCATGTGTATTACAATACTGTAATATTCCCTCTGACTTGCAAGAATGGTTTACAATTAATCTGTGTCCTGCAGACTCCAGAAAATCTATGTCACAAAGAAACCTGAGCTAAGGAACAGATTCTCTAGTGCCTAAGAGCAGGCAGGAGTTTACACTGCATTATTCTCAAACCTTAAAGGAATCAATAGCATCCCCTCCTATTTGCACCTACCACTTCATAAGACTCAGAGGAAATTCACTATCTCACTGACATCTATTCTCACAACTTCAGCTGACTTTGGCTGATGAGCTCACAAGTTTTGGGGGCCAAGTTAATAGACAAATGACCAAATGCCATCCTTCTCAGAAACCAGGCTAAAAGGGAATCCTAAGGAATTACTCCGACTTACCTTGTTTATACTCTTCCTTTTTTGGACCCAACTTTGGCCTTGCCAACTGCCTACATTAAGAAAGAAGACAGAGGAAAGGAGAAAAGAATTGTTAAATTAGAAATATTGTACAGAAGTCTTATACAGCATTGCATTGAGCAGTTCCCCCTTGAGACTGGGGAACTTCACCAGGTTTATAATCCAGTGCTCCACATCAGACAAAGAAAAGCCTGTGGACTCCAATGAGGATTCAGATCCTGAGCCTGCTCCAGTTTTTGAAGGACAGGCATTTCCTAAGTTGCTAACCTTGATGTCTTAATAGGGCAACTAATAACTCAGTAACCAGAGAAGAGGAGGCATCCCAAAGGAGCTGTGAAGATATACATGTATTTTATGCAGGCATAAGACTTTTACTAAGAGTGATTCTAGTTCTGAGATACTGGCACTGACGTCAGCATAGTCATATGCCCCTTTTAGTTGCAGATTTACCATGATGTGACTCACTGTGCATGCTTTCTCTTTTCATTGTATAAATTGAAGAGAGAGAGAGCCCCTAGAAATACAGTACCTCATAAAATGTTAACTGACATTTTCCCTTAGTATTTCCATGCTTTTGTCAAAGCTGGATTCTGAACACGGTGCCATGTTTTCCTCATCAGTCTTAGACAGTGACCACTGAAACATCCAACGTTCCCAAAGGAAAATTCATATGAAAAGAAGCAAGCGCTTTTTATCTGAACCATGTGTTTGAGGTAGGAAGGAAATTCTGCCTCACTTAGGCAAGTTTAGCCTGTAATTCTGCTAACTCAACTAACAGCAGGTAAGCCCTGAACCACATCTGCACCAAGAAGTAGCTCTCAGGGAAAACAAACCACACCAGCTTTCAAAGGTAAAGCTCCCCTAAAACATGTTTTTCTTGTGGACAACTTGAGCCCAATATCCTTTGACAAAATTATTGCAGCAATGCTTTTCGTAGAAACTTAGTGTTTCATGAAAAAGACCAAACTTTCATTTCAAAATTGGTTCCGAGATCACAGTCACCAAAAGCCCACCTATAACATGTGATCGTTCTCTATCTCTTTGGGAAAGGAAGGGCAAAAAATTATAGAAGGAGGGTTTGGGGTTTTTTGGGGGGCTGGGGGAAAGAGGGGGAAATACCTCAGCTTATTTTGCATCACTCACCAGATTGTGTCTCTCCTCCTGCCCGAAGGGATGCCTTTAGGTAACCTTTGTGCCTCCAACAGTCTTGGAGAAGGAATATTTATTTAGGCAGATCAAGCATTAATAGACCTCTGTTACTGTTCCTTCCGTTGCAACACATACTAACGCTCTGTAGGTAGCGAATTTACCACTGGTACTTCAAAGTCTGTTTTCCTATTGCTTCAGTAAGTGGTGCTATTCCTGACTCTGGATCGTGCTAATTCTTATTGAACTCAGCCAGGACAAGAGGGCTGAATTGGCTAGAATCAGAACTTAAATCCAGCTGCACCCAGCCCCTCTGATCTTTGAGGACCAGCTGGAACACAAGGGTGCTTTTCTACTGATAAAATTCTATACCCTTAACAGGACAGAAAAAAAATGCCTTGTCTTGGGATTAAAGTCTAGTTAGGAGACTTTCTTTCCTGTCTCTTTTCCATTTATAACTGCATTCAGTGGGGCATTAAAAGATTTCTTTCAGGAGGATGGCATTTATCCACAAAAACCCAAAGGGAACTGAAGATACACTTTTTCATGGCTGTTGATCTTGTTCACATCGGTGTCTCTGCAAGGAGGATGCTACTATTCACTTTTACTATGTGAGGAAAGCTTTGATGGCCGTGGGAGGGGGTTATTCAGTTCACAACCAAAATTCCATTATGAGTATGCCAAACTAAATCTCACACTGATAAGGGCAGAAACCAGACCAGATTCTGTTACTTCTTCATTGTCACCAAGAGGTACTTCCATTAGTCGATGATAGAGATGACAGAAGCATGAAGAAGGACTGCATGAGGACTACAAAGATGCCGGGAGGTTATGCAGGGGAAAAACTACATGGGCCAAAGCCCAAGCAGAATGCAATACAGCTGCTGCCATAAAAGACAACACAGCATGTTTTTACAAATATATCCACAACAAAAGAAGGGCTAAGGAGACTCTCCATCCTTTACTTGATGCAGAGGGAAACAGATGGACAAAGGATGAGGAAGAGGCAGAGGGGTTTAATGCCTTCCTTTGCCTCACCCCTTAGCAGTAAGGGTTTAATGCCTTCCTTTGCTTCACCCCTTAGCAGTAAGGCCAGCAGTCCTCAGGATATCCAGTCCCCTGAGCTGGAAGATGGATGGGGAGCAGAATGAAACCTCCATAATTGCATAATCCAGGAGGAAATGGCTACTGACCTGCTATGCCACTTAAAAGACACTTAAGACACATAAACTTAAGTTACAGACTCCAATGGGATCCACCCAAGCTGGTGAGGAAGCTGGTGAAAGAGGTTGCCAAGCCACTTTCAATCCTTTACCTGCAGTTCTGGTTAACTGGAGAGGTCCCAGCTGACTCGAGGTTGGCAAATGTAGCATCCATGTACAAGAAGGCTAAGAAGGAGGATCCCAGAAGCTGCAGTCCTGTCAGCCTGACCTTGGTGCCGGGGAAGGCCATGGCGCAGATCATTCTGATTGCTATCACATGGCATGCTACAAAACAACCATGTGATCAGGCCCAGCCAGCATGGGTTTAAGGAAGGCAGATCTGGCTTGACTAACCTGATCTCCTTCTCTAAGAAGGTGACCCACTTGGTGGATGAGGGAAAGGCTGTGGATGTTGTCTGCCTGGACATTAGTAAATCTTTGGACACTGTCTCCCACAGCATTCTCCTAGAGAAACTGCTTGCTCATGCCTTAGACTGCAAAAGCAAAGCAGTGATCTTTAAGCAGACTCCATGACCCTCACAAGGAGAAAAAACAAACCCCCAAAAAACCCCAGCCTCCCAAGGATTTCGTCCTTCTTAGTTCAGTAGTCTTGAAAATAAGTAAAATAATTCAGTTATTGAAGTAGTGACAGGCTACTTGATGTCCTTTACAATTATGTAGCTGTTTTCTGCTAGGGTAGATCGACATTGTAAAAAGCTTACTTAACTTTTTCATCATTTTCAGTTAGGCGCTTTCATTAAGAACCAACGAGTCCCAATTTCTAAACAGTTTTGTTTTTGAAGCATCCAGAGTAGCACCTCTAAACACCTGACCAAGGAGTATTTCCGCACAGGCTTCAGGGCAGCTGGAACGCACCCAGAGGACACGGATATTTTGCGATGAGTGCTGCTTTTGATGCGAGGACTCTGTGACCTTTATCACAATGAAAGCAAAACCAAATTATGCTTCTTAAGACAACTTTTCAGATAAGAAATGAAGAAGGCCTACACTCCCAGGGCTGCGGGTGCCCTAAGGATGCTGCCACGAGCCCCCTCGGCCGCGGGCGGGCAGAAACAGGGGGCGGCGCTGGGCGGCCCCGACCCG